>NC_048219.1:198102570-198111459 GCF_002007445.2 Ailuropoda melanoleuca
GGACTGGACCCAGGAGGGCTGTCTGTCGGGGCAGCAACAGGACTGGGAGGACAGAGGTCTCCTGCCGGCCCTCCCACGGTGTCCAGAGAGACCACGCCACGTGGCCACAAGCCCACTCCCACGGGCAAAGGAAGCTTCAGCAAGAGTCAGGGACCGTGGGCTGAGTGGCCCCAGAAGGCAGTGCCTGCCACAGTGCAGGGTGGACCTGCGACGGAGCCGCGCACGGTCAGGGAAACGCTCCAGCACGGTCTGTCTTGCCAAGTTACATAAGTGGGAACAAAATATTGAATTTACTTTTTCATATTTTCAAATCAATGTGGATAAACAGATTTGTCCATACTACATACAAAAATCTTCCACATTTTGCCCTTAAGTACTCAAGTATTTTAAAAAATAAATCAGTCTTCCCCTTATCCTAATCAGCAAAAGGCATTCAACCACAGCCACACAAAGGGGAGTCACCGCTGGGGGCTCCGAATGCCACTGCCAAGGCCAGACAGAGCTCTGACAACGGGCTGGGTCTGAGGCCCTGGACCCACGCTCTCCTGTGCGGGTCACGCAGGTTTGCAGGGGGATTCTGTAGCCTGCAGCGGAGGTCGGGCTGCCAGGGGCCTGGCAGGAGGACTGAGCCTGTGCACGTCAGGGCAGGAGACCAGTGCAGGCTGGCTCTGCTTCTCAGGCCTGGGATACCCTGTGAATGGGGCCATCCACGTGCCAGGAGCATTCTGGGAATAAAAGGGGAAAACAAAAGACAAGACCCAGCTCCCCAGGAGTCCAGAGTCTTGGGGAGAGACTGGCAAGGGAGGAGGCACCACACCCCCACGGCCCACGGCAGCACTGTAGGGGAGCCCAGTGGGAGCGTGTGTGTGCAGCTGCCCGCAGAGAGAGGGGCAGTCTGGGGACGCAGGCGCCCGGGGTGCTGCACAGACTACAGCACACGGCGAGTGTCAGGAAAATGTCAGTCTTCACTCTCTGATTCCAACAAGCACTTGGGAGTAAGGTGGGTGCTGGGTCAGAGCAGCGGCGGTGGCGCCCGGGTGAGGGCCGCAGGGACATACACCCGTGTCTGGCTTCCTCTGGCCGCAGGGGCTCAGAAAGCCCTGCGTAAGAGGAGCGGGGGGAGGGCAGGTGGTGGCCCAGGGAAGGTGAGCACCGAGCCCGCCCGTGGACACTACGGAGAAGGTGAGCGGCGGCGGGAAGGCTGGGTCTGAGGCTGCAGAGACGGGGCTGTGCTGGGGATCCATGGGTACGCCGCCAACAGCCAGCAGCCAGGACAGAGCTGACGCCACCCAAGCCGACGAGGGTGCCCCAGGAAGAGCGTAGAGAAGATGCATGGAGACACTGAGCTGCGGATGAAGACGGTCTGGACAGGGATGGGGCAGCTGGGAGAAGCTGGGACTATGAAGACGACTAAAGCGCGTGNTGGCGAGTGTCAGGAAAATGTCAGTCTTCGCTCTCTGATTCCAACAAGCACTTGGGAGTAAGGTGGGTGCTGGGTCAGAGCAGCGGCGGTGGCGCCCGGGTGAGGGCCGCAGGGACATACACCCGTGTCTGGCTTCCTCTGGCCGCAGGGGCTCAGAAAGCCCTGCGTAAGAGGAGCGGGGGGAGGGCAGGTGGTGGCCCAGGGAAGGTGAGCACCGAGCCCGCCCGTGGACACTACGGAGAAGGTGAGCGGCGGCGGGAAGGCTGGGTCTGAGGCTGCAGAGACGGGGCTGTGCTGGGGATCCATGGGTACGCCGCCAACAGCCAGCAGCCAGGACAGAGCTGACGCCACCCAAGCCGACGAGGGTGCCCCAGGAAGAGCGTAGAGAAGATGCATGGAGACACTGAGCTGCGGATGAAGACGGTCTGGACAGGGATGGGGCAGCTGGGAGAAGCTGGGACTATGAAGACGACTAAAGCGCGTGTGACAGAGTCCATGTGTCAGGGAGGTGGGACTGCGTCAGGCAGAACAACGCCCCAACCCCCAGATCCTGTGCCTGCGAGACCTCACACAGCACAAGGGGCTTGGCAGATGCCCAGATGGTTCACGCGAGCCCAGGGTCTGCACAGGGGACCACGAGAAGGTCAGACCAGGGGAGGAGGTGAGGCCGGGTGATGGGGCAGGCACCTCCGGAAGGTGGGTGCGGAAAGGAACAGACTGACCTGGCAGCCCTGCCCCACCCTGACCCCATGCTCCGGACCTCCGGAGCCGAGACACAACACGGGTGAGCTGCTTCCCGCGTCCCAGTACCGCAGCCACAGGACACATGTGCTGGGGGCGTGTCTGTACACGCTGATGGGGCACACTGATGGAGAGGCCCCAGCCGCAGGAGACAGCAGGCAACTCGCCAAGAACAGGATAAGGAGGGAGGGCAGGCCAGAGCGCCCTGGGCCCACCTCCCGCCTGGGGCCCNGCTGATGGAGAGGCCCCAGCCGCGGGAGACAGCGGGCCAACTCGCCAAGAACAGGATAAGGAGGGAGGGCAGGCCAGAGCGCCCTGGGCCCACCTCCCGCCTGGGGCCCGCATCCAGCAACACTCGGCAAACAGCCGCAAAGGCACAACAGCCCCAACAGGAAAGAGCAGTGTGGCTTTGCAGCGTCCCAACAGTGGGCCCACCAGAAAAGGACTTCTCTTCCTGAAGGACCACCCCCAGCACCATGCCAGGGAACAGAGAGCTGACCAGTCAGGGAAAGAGCTCAGGAAGGCTCTCAAACGTCTCCCACACCTGCAGCGAGCCACTCGGTGGCAGCAGTCCCCAGCTTCCGTCAGCAGAGTCCCCGGGGCTCTGACGGCAAGATGTCCCTGAGCGCTGGCAGCCCCCGTGAGGAAGGGCCGGTGTGCAGCAGCAGCGTGGCTCTGCTCGCGTCTCTGCACGGCGGATTTCAAGCCACAGAGCAAATAAAAGCTAGCAGACCGTCAAAGCTGCCGAGCCCGGCCTCACAAACCTGCTTGGGGCAGTGGTTCACTGGCCTCTGATTTTCAGATCCTCAGGGTCCCTCCAACGGGGACCCCAAGGAGAGTTTCTGTTCGGGGCATTTCACACGGAGGGAATGCAAAATAAGCTTTTTCTTTTCCATTTCTTCCTATCTGCATCTGCTCATTTAAATAAACCTGCAAACCACCAAAACCCAGTTCATACCTGCCACATGAGAAAACACACGTGTGCTGCCCTGAGAAGACAGCGTGTCGTCACCTTCCCACATGGGAGCGCCACTCAGGAACCCACACCAAGACACTTGCCTGGGCCCGGCCATCCCTCACCGCACACACACCTGCAGGTGTGCATCTGGGGAGAAGGGCCGTCAGCCCGCCCTGTACCTCCTTCCTCTTCATCCTCCCTCCACCCGCTACTGGGAACGTGGGTGCTGGCCCGTCCACGGAGAGAAGGGCCATGCCTGGGGAAAGGCCGTTAGCTGGGAGAGCTCTGTGCGACGGAGCTGCCGAGCACGTCCAGCACACAAGCCTCCAGCCTTGTGCAGGAGAAATAACCACCTAGTGTGTTCAAGCCACAAATGCCAGGTTTTGTTTTTCGTTCTCCCAGCTGAACTTACTTCTAATCTTAATTCTTTCCTTCCGGCACAGGAAAATGTTTCAGAAGAAATCGTGACTGGCAGAAGGCCCCTCTTCACTACCTACATGATTTCATTCAAAAGCTCTGTGAAGATATTACATCCACTGTTACTTATGAAGTGTTTAGAGAAGAAGGAGGGACGTAGGGGAGAGGGAGCAGGGGGAGGGGGGGGAGGAGGAGTGAGGGGGAAAGAGGAAGGGGAGGAGGGGGAGGGGGAGGGTGCACACACTGAAGTGGCCTGGACGTTGCTGCAGGTACACAGGACAAGGGAGAAAGGAAGACAACCAAGGCCACCCAGCCCTTCAGTGCTCCCTGTCCGAGTCCCACACGGCACACAGCACCCAGGACAATGTCACATGTGCTAGACGTCTGACTTGGTGGCACGGTGCCCGGTCTAAAATTTTCAGGAGGCTGTCTCCCCACCTTCCCCATTTCCCGTTAGAAGTCAAAGAGTGAGTTTACTAAAGAGAAAACCCTGCAAACACAAAGACGCAGAATCAAAGCCCTTTTCCACGGGGGTGGCCAAGCTGCCCCGTGCCCGAAATGCTGGCGAGCTGGCCCCCGTGGGGTTCTCATGCTGAGTGGGCCCCACGCCCCCGTGAACCTGGCAGAGTGGGCAGGGGGCAGCCCAGAGACGCTGCTGCTCTCCTGGAGGGTTGTGAGGCCAGGCTTGCCCCCTGGGGTCCCCCTGCGCAGCCCCGCCGCTCAGAGACCAGGAGCCTGGATGTGGGGGCTGCCTNACATACACCCGTGTCTGGCTTCCTCTGGCCGCAGGGGCTCAGAAAGCCCTGCGTAAGAGGAGCGGGGGGAGGGCAGGTGGTGGCCCAGGGAAGGTGAGCACCGAGCCCGCCCGTGGACACTACGGAGAAGGTGAGCGGCGGCGGGAAGGCTGGGTCTGAGGCTGCAGAGACGGGGCTGTGCTGGGGATCCATGGGTACGCCGCCAACAGCCAGCAGCCAGGACAGAGCTGACGCCACCCAAGCCGACGAGGGTGCCCCAGGAAGAGCGTAGAGAAGATGCATGGAGACACTGAGCTGCGGATGAAGACGGTCTGGACAGGGATGGGGCAGCTGGGAGAAGCTGGGACTATGAAGACGACTAAAGCGCGTGTGACAGAGTCCATGTGTCAGGGAGGTGGGACTGCGTCAGGCAGAACAACGCCCCAACCCCCAGATCCTGTGCCTGCGAGACCTCACACAGCACAAGGGGCTTGGCAGATGCCCAGATGGTTCACGCGAGCCCAGGGTCTGCACAGGGGACCACGAGAAGGTCAGACCAGGGGAGGAGGTGAGGCCGGGTGATGGGGCAGGCACCTCCGGAAGGTGGGTGCGGAAAGGAACAGACTGACCTGGCAGCCCTGCCCCACCCTGACCCCATGCTCCGGACCTCCGGAGCCGAGACACAACACGGGTGAGCTGCTTCCCGCGTCCCAGTACCGCAGCCACAGGACACATGTGCTGGGGGCGTGTCTGTACACGCTGATGGGGCACGCTGATGGAGAGGCCCCAGCCGCGGGAGACAGCGGGCCAACTCGCCAAGAACAGGATAAGGAGGGAGGGCAGGCCAGAGCGCCCTGGGCCCACCTCCCGCCTGGGGCCCGCATCCAGCAACACTCGGCAAACAGCCGCAAAGGCACAACAGCCCCAACAGGAAAGAGCAGTGTGGCTTTGCAGCGTCCCAACAGTGGGCCCACCAGAAAGGGACTTCTCTTCCTGAAGGACCACCCCCAGCACCATGCCAGGGAACAGAGAGCTGACCAGTCAGGGAAAGAGCTCAGGAAGGCTCTCAAACGTCTCCCACACCTGCAGCGAGCCACTCGGTGGCAGCAGTCCCCAGCTTCCGTCAGCAGAGTCCCCGGGGCTCTGACGGCAAGATGTCCCTGAGCGCTGGCAGCCCCCGTGAGGAAGGGCCGGTGTGCAGCAGCAGCGTGGCTCTGCTCGCGTCTCTGCACGGCGGATTTCAAGCCACAGAGCAAATAAAAGCTAGCAGACCGTCAAAGCTGCCGAGCCCGGCCTCACAAACCTGCTTGGGGCAGTGGTTCACTGGCCTCTGATTTTCAGATCCTCAGGGTCCCTCCAACGGGGACCCCAAGGAGAGTTTCTGTTCGGGACATTTCACACGGAGGGAATGCAAAATAAGCTTTTTCTTTTCCATTTCTTCCTATCTGCATCTGCTCATTTAAATAAACCTGCAAACCACCAAAACCCAGTTCATACCTGCCACATGAGAAAACACACGTGTGCTGCCCTGAGAAGACAGCGTGTCGTCACCTTCCCACATGGGAGCGCCACTCAGGAACCCACACCAAGACACTTGCCTGGGCCCGGCCATCCCTCACCGCACACACACCTGCAGGTGTGCATCTGGGGAGAAGGGCCGTCAGCCCGCCCTGTACCTCCTTCCTCTTCATCCTCCCTCCACCCGCTACTGGGAACGTGGGTGCTGGCCCGTCCGCGGAGAGAAGGGCCATGCCTGGGGAAAGGCCGTTAGCTGGGAGAGCTCTGTGCGACGGAGCTGCCGAGCACGTCCAGCACACAAGCCTCCAGCCTTGTGCAGGAGAAATAACCACCTAGTGTGTTCAAGCCACAAATGCCAGGTTTTGTTTTTCGTTCTCCCAGCTGAACTTACTTCTAATCTTAATTCTTTCCTTCCGGCACAGGAAAATGTTTCAGAAGAAATCGTGACTGGCAGAAGGCCCCTCTTCACTACCTACATGATTTCATTCAAAAGCTCTGTGAAGATATTACATCCACTGTTACTTATGAAGTGTTTAGAGAAGAAGGAGGGACGTAGGGGAGAGGGAGCAGGGGGAGGGGGGGGAGGAGGAGTGAGGGGGAAAGAGGAAGGGGAGGAGGGGGAGGGGGAGGGTGCACACACTGAAGTGGCCTGGACGTTGCTGCAGGTACACAGGACAAGGGAGAAAGGAAGACAACCAAGGCCACCCAGCCCTTCAGTGCTCCCTGTCCGAGTCCCACACGGCACACAGCACCCAGGACAATGTCACATGTGCTAGACGTCTGACTTGGTGGCACGGTGCCCGGTCTAAAATTTTCAGGAGGCTGTCTCCCCACCTTCCCCATTTCCCGTTAGAAGTCAAAGAGTGAGTTTACTAAAGAGAAAACCCTGCAAACACAAAGACGCAGAATCAAAGCCCTTTTCCACGGGGGTGGCCAAGCTGCCCCGTGCCCGAAATGCTGGCGAGCTGGCCCCCGTGGGGTTCTCATGCTGAGTGGGCCCCACGCCCCCGTGAACCTGGCAGAGTGGGCAGGGGGCAGCCCAGAGACGCTGCTGCTCTCCTGGAGGGTTGTGAGGCCAGGCTTGCCCCCTGGGGTCCCCCTGCGCAGCCCCGCCGCTCAGAGACCAGGAGCCTGGATGTGGGGGCTGCCTGCAGCTCAGCGAGCCCCTCCCCAGGCCCACGTCCCCCCACTGGCACCATCCCGACTGGCACAGGAGAGACGTAAAGAGTCAGGGCACCATAGTGCTCGCAAAATCATTCCCAATTTCCTCTGGTTATTTAATTGTGCAAAATCTGTGTGTCTAAGGTCAGGCCTAATTTAAACTAACATTTACAACAGTGGGAACTGTGATAGCCCTGACCCTCTTGGTAAGTAGCACATGACAGCTTCCTGGGCACCCTCCAGCCACACACACACGCACGCACACGACACACACACACACACGCACATACTGCTAGCACACTACCCCTGGGAGGGTACGTGCAGAAGAAACTTCTTGCAGGGCTGCCTCTCAGGGTCCAGGAGCTGGGGGACAAGGAAGGTCAGTTACTGCTAATTGCACACTCTTCATACGTTTTGTATTTTCTAGCACACATTTTCTTTTTTTTCCCCTAAAAGAAAGGCTAAGTATTTTGTCCAGATCAACAGCGAGGGCGTCCATGGAGCTAGAATCCGAACCCCTGTCCTCCGGCTCTGAGCCCGCACCCACCCGCTAGGCCACCAGCGCCTCCAGCCCCGCGCACGCAGCCCGTGGGCCCGCCACCACCCGAGCGGCCAGTCCCTGCTCTGTGGAGCTTTCCTGATGAGAAATAACCCCTCAATGTGCCCCTCCAGATTTATGTGCTTAAGGTGAACTTCGAGAAGTGGAACTGCTTACTTAAGGAAAAAAACAAACACAGATGCTGACACGGCAATCAGAATGGGTTTTAATTTAATGTGCACAAGAGTCTGGTCCAGATGATGACACTCTGCTCACACTGCGAGGGTGAGTCAGGGCTCCCACGTTCCCTCGTGAATTTACCGCCTAGCACAGGGTCGGTAAACTACGGCCCGCAGACCAAATCCGGCCGACGACTGTTCTGTAGAAACAAGGTTCGCCGGAGCTCGGTCCTGCCACCTGCTTGCACTCAGCCCCGCAGCAGGACGGAGCCCTTGTGGCCGAGGGGGCGGGGCCCACAAAGCTCACTTGTGTATTCTCTGGCTGGTCTTACAAAAACGTGCTGCCCGCTGTGCTAAGAGAAAGTGACTGGGTGACGACGGGATCAGGGGACAAGTGAGCCAGGCAGCTCCAGGGGAGGCTTCAGAGGCGGCCGAACAGGGACCTTCTGTATGCAAAGCAATGCCACTGAGTCTGACCGTGGGCGAGTTCTGACTCTGGGAAAAGTGGTATCATGAAATGCTACAAGCCAGGTTGGTATTTGGCCCGTGAGGTGGCTAATGAGGTCGGAGGTCACACGCAGAGGCTTCTCCCAGCCGCTTCCCTCACGCACACAGCAGGGACGCTCTCCAGAGCTTCAAATGCCAGCAGCTTGGACAGAACCCAGCTGAGAGTAAATTACATATATTCACTCATTCTCCTGGAAACAAAACTTTGAATTCCCTCTACATGTGATCACGCTGTGTCCTAGCGGTCTTGAGAAGCATGAATAAATCCCATTTTCTCTAACCTCATGAAATACACAGAATACCTAAAGCTAGTCAGAGAGTGGAAGCGCGGAGGAGGAACTGGGTCTGACCCACGGGAACAGAGGCTTCAGGTACAGACGGGAGGTGGTCGGCGGAGAGGAGGACACGGCGTCGGGGGCAGCCCGGGCGACAAGACAGTGCACAGCACGCCCTGCGGGAGCAGCCACAGTGACCACAGCCCACCTGGACCCCTGCATCCCTGGCAGCAGCTCTGCTGCTCGGTATGGGCCACATGAGGGCCACCAGACCAACCCACGCCACAGAACGGCTGCAGCTTTCCCCACCATCCCGACACTGGACAAACAGGTCAGGCTGGCTAGTATCCATGGGCAGAGAGCTAGAGGGGAGGGCCCCAGGCAGAAAAGGAGGCCTGTCAAATTGATGGGGACACACTTGGTCTGGGGCTGCGCACG
>NC_048219.1:198111565-198117710 GCF_002007445.2 Ailuropoda melanoleuca
GGGGGAAAGAGGAAGGGGAGGAGGGGGAGGGGGAGGGTGCACACACTGAAGTGGCCTGGACGTTGCTGCAGGTACACAGGACAAGGGAGAAAGGAAGACAACCAAGGCCACCCAGCCCTTCAGTGCTCCCTGTCCGAGTCCCACACGGCACACAGCACCCAGGACAATGTCACATGTGCTAGACGTCTGACTTGGTGGCACGGTGCCCGGTCTAAAATTTTCAGGAGGCTGTCTCCCCACCTTCCCCATTTCCCGTTAGAAGTCAAAGAGTGAGTTTACTAAAGAGAAAACCCTGCAAACACAAAGACGCAGAATCAAAGCCCTTTTCCACGGGGGTGGCCAAGCTGCCCCGTGCCCGAAATGCTGGCGAGCTGGCCCCCGTGGGGTTCTCATGCTGAGTGGGCCCCACGCCCCCGTGAACCTGGCAGAGTGGGCAGGGGGCAGCCCAGAGACGCTGCTGCTCTCCTGGAGGGTTGTGAGGCCAGGCTTGCCCCCTGGGGTCCCCCTGCGCAGCCCTGCCGCTCAGAGACCAGGAGCCTGGATGTGGGGGCTGCCTACAGCTCAGCGAGCCCCTCCCCAGGCCCACGTCCCCCCACTGGCACCATCCCGACTGGCACAGGAGAGACGTAAAGAGTCAGGGCACCACAGTGCTCGCAAAATCATTCCCAATTTCCTCTGGTTATTTAATTGTGCAAAATCTGTGTGTCTAAGGTCAGGCCTAATTTAAACTAACATTTACAACAGTGGGAACTGTGATAGCCCTGACCCTCTTGGTAAGTAGCACATGACAGCTTCCTGGGCACCCCCAGCCACACACACACGCACGCACACGACACACACACACACACACACATACTGCTAGCACGCTACCCCTGGGAGGGTACGTGCAGAAGAAACTTCTTGCAGGGCTGCCTCTCAGGGTCCAGGAGCTGGGGGACAAGGAAGGTCAGTTACTGCTAATTGCACACTCTTCATACGTTTTGTATTTTCTAGCACACATTTTCTTTTTTTTCCCCTAAAAGAAAGGCTAAGTATTTTGTCCAGATCAACAGCGAGGGCGTCCATGGAGCTAGAATCCGAACCCCTGTCCTCCGGCTCTGAGCCCGCACCCACCCGCTAGGCCACCAGCGCCTCCAGCCCCGCGCACGCAGCCCGTGGGCCCGCCACCACCCGAGCGGCCAGTCCCTGCTCTGTGGAGCTTTCCTGATGAGAAATAACCCCTCAATGTGCCCCTCCAGATTTATGTGCTTAAGGTGAACTTCGAGAAGTGGAACTGCTTACTTAAGGAAAAAAACAAACACAGATGCTGACACGGCAATCAGAATGGGTTTTAATTTAATGTGCACAAGAGTCTGGTCCAGATGATGACACTCTGCTCACACTGCGAGGGTGAGTCAGGGCTCCCACGTTCCCTCGTGAATTTACCGCCTAGCACAGGGTCGGTAAACTACGGCCCGCAGACCAAATCCGGCCGACGACTGTTCTGTAGAAACAAGGTTCGCCGGAGCTCGGTCCTGCCACCTGCTTGCACTCAGCCCCGCAGCAGGACGGAGCCCTTGTGGCCGAGGGGGCGGGGCCCACAAAGCTCACTTGTGTATTCTCTGGCTGGTCTTACAAAAACGTGCTGCCCGCTGTGCTAAGAGAAAGTGACTGGGTGACGACGGGATCAGGGGACAAGTGAGCCAGGCAGCTCCAGGGGAGGCTTCAGAGGCGGCCGAACAGGGACCTTCTGTATGCAAAGCAATGCCACTGAGTCTGACCGTGGGCGAGTTCTGACTCTGGGAAAAGTGGTATCATGAAATGCTACAAGCCAGGTTGGTATTTGGCCCGTGAGGTGGCTAATGAGGTCGGAGGTCACACGCAGAGGCTTCTCCCAGCCGCTTCCCTCACGCACACAGCAGGGACGCTCTCCAGAGCTTCAAATGCCAGCAGCTTGGACAGAACCCAGCTGAGAGTAAATTACATATATTCACTCATTCTCCTGGAAACAAAACTTTGAATTCCCTCTACATGTGATCACGCTGTGTCCTAGCGGTCTTGAGAAGCATGAATAAATCCCATTTTCTCTAACCTCATGAAATACACAGAATACCTAAAGCTAGTCAGAGAGTGGAAGCGCGGAGGAGGAACTGGGTCTGACCCACGGGAACAGAGGCTTCAGGTACAGACGGGAGGTGGTCGGCGGAGAGGAGGACACGGCGTCGGGGGCAGCCCGGGCGACAAGACAGTGCACAGCACGCCCTGCGGGAGCAGCCACAGTGACCACAGCCCACCTGGACCCCTGCATCCCTGGCAGCAGCTCTGCTGCTCGGTATGGGCCACATGAGGGCCACCAGACCAACCCACGCCACAGAACGGCTGCAGCTTTCCCCACCATCCCGACACTGGACAAACAGGTCAGGCTGGCTAGTATCCATGGGCAGAGAGCTAGAGGGGAGGGCCCCAGGCAGAAAAGGAGGCCTGTCAAATTGATGGGGACACACTTGGTCTGGGGCTGCGCACGTCCCTGCACGTGTGGAGTGACGTTCCCGGAGGCGGGCAGAGGCCCTTGGACAAAAAGGGCATTCCTGGGGGCTGTCGGGTGCTCCCCTAGGACTGAGGGACTCAGCTCCCAGCAGCCAGGGCTCACCGCACACCCGGGTACCGGGCTAACTCTTCCCTACAAGTCAGGCTGCTCAAGACTCACCAAAGAGCTAAGACATCAAACCCCAAAAGCTTAAGCTGATTTGCAAGTATCTTAAATGCCTCCCAGAGTACACATTCTAACGCTCCTCAAGGGAACAAAACAAGATCAAGTACTCGAAACCGAGACCTCACAGTGGACGGCGACCACGGAAAAGTCTCTAGCCCTGGAAAGGGGAAAATGCAACCCGTATCCAGGGGAGAACAGATCAAGCCGACTCGGATGTAACAAAGATGATAAATTAGAAAACAAGACTGTTGAAACAGCTATTGTAAAAATATTCAGTATGCTCATGGAATTAAGTGAAAAGCGAAAGTAATGAGAAAACCAGAAAACATAAAGGAAACAAAACTTCTACGATTAAAAAAAAAAAAGGACATCTGAAATAAAATTCCACCGGATGGATGTGGTGGCCACAACAGTGTGCTGCTCTGATATGCCCACAGCGCCAGCTGCCGCCCGCATCCACCACCCAGTCATGCTGGGCCACACGCCCACGGAAGGCGCCCGCTCAGCCCAGCCGGGAGCAGCAGAGGGTCTAGGCCCTCCTATTCCTTCAGGACATGGGACTCTACCAACAGGTACCGCTGGCCCTGCGCCACCCCATCGGTCAGATGCACCCTGCGTTGTTGCTACACCTCCCTCGCTCTCCTGTCCCAGACGGCACACGGCACCGAGGGCTACAGGCCCCCCTGCACCTCACGTCTCTCCTCCTGACTCTTCACAGGTGTTTCCCCAGAAGTCTCCTCAACATCTGATCCTATCTCGGCTGCTGTTTCTTGGAGGACCCAAACTAACACAATGAAATTAATAGCATGTTGTATAAACACGAGCAAACATCTGTGAACTTGAAGACAGGACAACGGAAACTATCCAAGATGAGGCACTGAGACAAAAAGGCCCAAAACAAATGGATGGAGTCTCAGTGACCTATGGGTCATGAACTATCAAGAGTCCCCAGAAGGGTGTAAGAAACGACATCTGGGGAAATCATAACTAACCATGTTATAAACGATACGGAAACGACAGATGGCTCACACCCGAGACTCTCCATGAAATCCAAGCAGGATAAGCACAGAGGCATGTGGTCACCAGACAGCGGGGAAGTGGTGATAAAGAGATCGAGAGATGGTCTTAAAAGCAGCCAGAGAGAACAGGTCCCTCAGGCACAAGGACAGCACACAGCAGGACTTCAGACTTTCCACAGAAGCCGCGTGGCCAGGGGTCGGTGGGGAGGGGGGGAACGGTCTCAGGATGTCGGAGGAAACGAGCAGCCAGTGCAGAAGTCTACGCTGGGTGATGCCATCTATGAAAATGAAACGGAAGTACGGTAACTTTTTCGAGTAAGAACTAACATTTCAAGACCTGGGCCGTGGGAACAGCTACTGCAGGAGGCAACTCGGGCCACCCGAGAGCTGCCACACGGAGGCCTGGGCCTGCACAGAGCACGCACCAGACAGCACAGCTATGAGCCAGGGTGAAAGGTCACGAAAACATCTTAGCTTCTTTTAAAAATAACTGGCCGTGGCAGAGGCCAGGGGAGCTGGACAGAAGTCACCCCACTGTGCGTGGGCTGGAAGGATGTGACTGGCTGCGCGTGAGCAGATGCTGGCAAGGGACAGACACGCACTGTAACAGCCCAGAGCAGTCGGAAAGGTGAAACCAAAAGGTGTAGTAAGTGAGTCAGCAGTAGAAATAAAACAGAAGAGGGAGATGATCAACTAAGCCCAGAGAGGCCAGGAAAGACAAAAGTACGACTACAGGGCTGAAGTGTGAGGTGAGAAACAGGAGGTCTCCTGCTGGAGGAGCCCTCGCCTCTACCTAGGGAAGCCCCCTCCCTGCTCACTAGTCAGCGCCGTCCTCCTCGCGCAGCGCCTCCTGTGGAGACGTGCGGCCAGCACCGCGGCTTTGTGAGAGCACACCTCGGGGAAGAGTGTCCGGGGAGTCCCAGGACAGGGCGACAGGATGCCCTCAGGAAACAGCCCTCAGGAGGAAGCCAGCCCCAGCTCCGGCACAGGCACCCCCATCAAACGAGCTTCGGGTTCTCAAGCGTCCCCAAGCAGCCTTCCCTGAGCGAGCAGGTGACCGGCTACTCCGGCCTCTGCCTCGTCTTCGCCCCCTGCTCTTCTGAGAACGCTTCCTGTGGCCAGCTCCTCCTGCCCAGCTCCTGCCCCTTCCTCCAGGAGCCCCCCCCAACGCTGACAGGGTGACTGTGTCCTCTCATCCCTCGTCTCTCCTCTCGGTGCCCAGTGCAATCACTTGCCTACTTGTCGATGCGAGTGGTCAATCACCGACTCCCACCACCAGCACCGCCTCTCGCTCTGACGCCACAAGGGGCAGGTGGGTGCCGTTCTCCTTGGAAGGAGGTCAAGTGACCTGCCCGAGCCACCTGGCTGCAGGCGGCAGCTGGGCCCCAAGTCTCAAGTCCAGGAATATCTTCCATGATATTCCATGATATGTGCGTGGATTAAACTAAACCATAGCTCCC
Source organism: Ailuropoda melanoleuca (assembly GCF_002007445.2). NCBI lineage: Eukaryota > Metazoa > Chordata > Mammalia > Carnivora > Ursidae > Ailuropoda > Ailuropoda melanoleuca. Next base: position 198,116,737 of record NC_048219.1, read on the forward strand.
AGTGTGCACTAACTTTGGAAAATGATGTAATAGCCTTGCCCATCCCACTGGCACGCTGCCTCCATTTTTACCGAATTCCATTCATTCCTTCCCGTGTTGTTTGCCCACCAGTCCGTAAGTATGGAGCTCTGCTGCTCCAGTTTCTAGATGTGAGGTGCCTGGGTGTGTGTCAGGGCTCAGCCCCCACTCCACGCTGGCCTGGGGGGTGGGCTCTCAGGGTCTCCCACCCCCTTTCAGGTTTACCGCCAAGTCCCGCCAGGGAACTTCGGGCTCCTGGCAGGCGTGTCGGGGGCGCTCACAGACACTCACGGTGCCTTAGCTGAGTTCTCCTGGAGAACTAAAATAGATGTGTTAATTCCAGCACCAAGTCCTTTGTCGTGGGACTGTAAAAAGGTGAATTTTTTAAAAAGGATCAAATGAAGCCCTGCCTGTCTTGGATCTGCTTCTCCACACTGTGGTAGAAAGTGGGTTCTATTAGGTACGACAGACTCCACTCTTTCCAGACGCTCAAAGAGCTAAGGAAATCTAGAGTGACTTGGGGATTCCAACTTCCAACTTCTGTTATCCGTTATTACATATAAATGCTAATGAGCTCTAAGAATTTTTCATTAATTTTAAAGAACGTTGTAGAAATTATTTAGTAAAGTCACTTCTTTGATACACAATTTCCCTGATTTTCCATTACTGCTAAGCATAAATCAAGTCTAGAAACTCTGAAATCAACCCCGAAAATCTTATTTTATCAAAGACAATTTTCAAAAGCCACCTTTTTAAGAGTAAGTGTCTTCTATTTTTAGCACCAACACTACAGCCTGTTACAAATACATCCATACTTAGCTGCCAGACTCACCGCTGTAAGTATCGTGGTACCGCACACTCTAAGTGACTCATGTTAGCTGGGAGTGGAGAAGCCGCTAACTCAAGGCCTTGTCTGCAGACCTGAAAACAGTATTCTTTCTGGAAATTCTGAAGCA
>NC_048219.1:198117939-198140018 GCF_002007445.2 Ailuropoda melanoleuca
TGAGGCCCTGGACCCACGCTCTCCTGTGCGGGTCACGCAGGTTTGCAGGGGGATTCTGTAGCCTGCAGCGGAGGTCGGGCTGCCAGGGGCCTGGCAGGAGGACTGAGCCTGTGCACGTCAGGGCAGGAGACCAGTGCAGGCTGGCTCTGCTTCTCAGGCCTGGGATACCCTGTGAATGGGGCCATCCACGTGCCAGGAGCATTCTGGGAATAAAAGGGGAAAACAAAAGACAAGACCCAGCTCCCCAGGAGTCCAGAGTCTTGGGGAGAGACTGGCAAGGGAGGAGGCACCACACCCCCACGGCCCACGGCAGCACTGTAGGGGAGCCCAGTGGGAGCGTGTGTGTGCAGCTGCCCGCAGAGAGAGGGGCAGTCTGGGGACGCAGGCGCCCGGGGTGCTGCACAGACTACAGCACATGGCGAGTGTCAGGAAAATGTCAGTCTTCGCTCTCTGATTCCAACAAGCACTTGGGAGTAAGGTGGGTGCTGGGTCAGAGCAGCGGCGGTGGCGCCCGGGTGAGGGCCGCAGGGACATACACCCGTGTCTGGCTTCCTCTGGCCGCAGGGGCTCAGAAAGCCCTGCGTAAGAGGAGCGGGGGGAGGGCAGGTGGTGGCCCAGGGAAGGTGAGCACCGAGCCCGCCCGTGGACACTACGGAGAAGGTGAGCGGCGGCGGGAAGGCTGGGTCTGAGGCTGCAGAGACGGGGCTGTGCTGGGGATCCATGGGTACGCCGCCAACAGCCAGCAGCCAGGACAGAGCTGACGCCACCCAAGCCGACGAGGGTGCCCCAGGAAGAGCGTAGAGAAGATGCATGGAGACACTGGGCCGTGGATGAAGACGGTCTGGACAGGGATGGGGCAGCTGGGAGAAGCTGGGACTATGAAGACGACTAAAGCGCGTGTGACAGAGTCCATGTGTCAGGGAGGTGGGACTGCGTCAGGCAGAACAACGCCCCAACCCCCAGATCCTGTGCCTGCGAGACCTCACACAGCACAAGGGGCTTGGCAGATGCCCAGATGGTTCACGCGGGCCCAGGGTCTGCACAGGGGACCACGAGAAGGTCAGACCAGGGGAGGAGGTGAGGCCGGGTGATGGGGCAGGCACCTCCGGAAGGTGGGTGCGGAAAGGAACAGACTGACCTGGCAGCCCTGCCCCACCCTGACCCCATGCTCCGGACCTCCGGAGCCGAGACACAACACGGGTGAGCTGCTTCCCGCGTCCCAGTACCGCAGCCACAGGACACATGTGCTGGGGGCGTGTCTGTACACGCTGATGGGGCACGCTGATGGAGAGGCCCCAGCCGCGGGAGACAGCGGGCCAACTCGCCAAGAACAGGATAAGGAGGGAGGGCAGGCCAGAGCGCCCTGGGCCCACCTCCCGCCTGGGGCCCGCATCCAGCAACACTCGGCAAACAGCCGCAAAGGCACAACAGCCCCAACAGGAAAGAGCAGTGTGGCTTTGCAGCGTCCCAACAGTGGGCCCACCAGAAAAGGACTTCTCTTCCTGAAGGACCACCCCCAGCACCATGCCAGGGAACAGAGAGCTGACCAGTCAGGGAAAGAGCTCAGGAAGGCTCTCAAACGTCTCCCACACCTGCAGCGAGCCACTCGGTGGCAGCAGTCCCCAGCTTCCGTCAGCAGAGTCCCCGGGGCTCTGACGGCAAGATGTCCCTGAGCGCTGGCAGCCCCCGTGAGGAAGGGCCGGTGTGCAGCAGCAGCGTGGCTCTGCTCGCGTCTCTGCACGGCGGATTTCAAGCCACAGAGCAAATAAAAGCTAGCAGACCGTCAAAGCTGCCGAGCCCGGCCTCACAAACCTGCTTGGGGCAGTGGTTCACTGGCCTCTGATTTTCAGATCCTCAGGGTCCCTCCAACGGGGACCCCAAGGAGAGTTTCTGTTCGGGGCATTTCACACGGAGGGAATGCAAAATAAGCTTTTTCTTTTCCATTTCTTCCTATCTGCATCTGCTCATTTAAATAAACCTGCAAACCACCAAAACCCAGTTCATACCTGCCACATGAGAAAACACACGTGTGCTGCCCTGAGAAGACAGCGTGTCGTCACCTTCCCACATGGGAGCGCCACTCAGGAACCCACACCAAGACACTTGCCTGGGCCCGGCCATCCCTCACCGCACACACACCTGCAGGTGTGCATCTGGGGAGAAGGGCCGTCAGCCCGCCCTGTACCTCCTTCCTCTTCATCCTCCCTCCACCCGCTACTGGGAACGTGGGTGCTGGCCCGTCCACGGAGAGAAGGGCCATGCCTGGGGAAAGGCCGTTAGCTGGGAGAGCTCTGTGCGACGGAGCTGCCGAGCACGTCCAGCACACAAGCCTCCAGCCTTGTGCAGGAGAAATAACCACCTAGTGTGTTCAAGCCACAAATGCCAGGTTTTGTTTTTCGTTCTCCCAGCTGAACTTACTTCTAATCTTAATTCTTTCCTTCCGGCACAGGAAAATGTTTCAGAAGAAATCGTGACTGGCAGAAGGCCCCTCTTCACTACCTACATGATTTCATTCAAAAGCTCTGTGAAGATATTACATCCACTGTTACTTATGAAGTGTTTAGAGAAGAAGGAGGGACGTAGGGGAGAGGGAGCAGGGGGAGGGGGGGGAGGAGGAGTGAGGGGGAAAGAGGAAGGGGAGGAGGGGGAGGGGGAGGGTGCACACACTGAAGTGGCCTGGACGTTGCTGCAGGTACACAGGACAAGGGAGAAAGGAAGACAACCAAGGCCACCCAGCCCTTCAGTGCTCCCTGTCCGAGTCCCACACGGCACACAGCACCCAGGACAATGTCACATGTGCTAGACGTCTGACTTGGTGGCACGGTGCCCGGTCTAAAATTTTCAGGAGGCTGTCTCCCCACCTTCCCCATTTCCCGTTAGAAGTCAAAGAGTGAGTTTACTAAAGAGAAAACCCTGCAAACACAAAGACGCAGAATCAAAGCCCTTTTCCACGGGGGTGGCCAAGCTGCCCCGTGCCCGAAATGCTGGCGAGCTGGCCCCCGTGGGGTTCTCATGCTGAGTGGGCCCCACGCCCCCGTGAACCTGGCAGAGTGGGCAGGGGGCAGCCCAGAGACGCTGCTGCTCTCCTGGAGGGTTGTGAGGCCAGGCTTGCCCCCTGGGGTCCCCCTGCGCAGCCCCGCCGCTCAGAGACCAGGAGCCTGGATGTGGGGGCTGCCTGCAGCTCAGCGAGCCCCTCCCCAGGCCCACGTCCCCCCACTGGCACCATCCCGACTGGCACAGGAGAGACGTAAAGAGTCAGGGCACCACAGTGCTCGCAAAATCATTCCCAATTTCCTCTGGTTATTTAATTGTGCAAAATCTGTGTGTCTAAGGTCAGGCCTAATTTAAACTAACATTTACAACAGTGGGAACTGTGATAGCCCTGACCCTCTTGGTAAGTAGCACATGACAGCTTCCTGGGCACCCCCAGCCACACACACACGCACGCACACGACACACACACACACACACACATACTGCTAGCACGCTACCCCTGGGAGGGTACGTGCAGAAGAAACTTCTTGCAGGGCTGCCTCTCAGGGTCCAGGAGCTGGGGGACAAGGAAGGTCAGTTACTGCTAATTGCACACTCTTCATACGTTTTGTATTTTCTAGCACACATTTTCTTTTTTTTCCCCTAAAAGAAAGGCTAAGTATTTTGTCCAGATCAACAGCGAGGGCGTCCATGGAGCTAGAATCCGAACCCCTGTCCTCCGGCTCTGAGCCCGCACCCACCCGCTAGGCCACCAGCGCCTCCAGCCCCGCGCACGCAGCCCGTGGGCCCGCCACCACCCGAGCGGCCAGTCCCTGCTCTGTGGAGCTTTCCTGATGAGAAATAACCCCTCAATGTGCCCCTCCAGATTTATGTGCTTAAGGTGAACTTCGAGAAGTGGAACTGCTTACTTAAGGAAAAAAACAAACACAGATGCTGACACGGCAATCAGAATGGGTTTTAATTTAATGTGCACAAGAGTCTGGTCCAGATGATGACACTCTGCTCACACTGCGAGGGTGAGTCAGGGCTCCCACGTTCCCTCGTGAATTTACCGCCTAGCACAGGGTCGGTAAACTACGGCCCGCAGACCAAATCCGGCCGACGACTGTTCTGTAGAAACAAGGTTCGCCGGAGCTCGGTCCTGCCACCTGCTTGCACTCAGCCCCGCAGCAGGACGGAGCCCTTGTGGCCGAGGGGGCGGGGCCCACAAAGCTCACTTGTGTATTCTCTGGCTGGTCTTACAAAAACGTGCTGCCCGCTGTGCTAAGAGAAAGTGACTGGGTGACGACGGGATCAGGGGACAAGTGAGCCAGGCAGCTCCAGGGGAGGCTTCAGAGGCGGCCGAACAGGGACCTTCTGTATGCAAAGCAATGCCACTGAGTCTGACCGTGGGCGAGTTCTGACTCTGGGAAAAGTGGTATCATGAAATGCTACAAGCCAGGTTGGTATTTGGCCCGTGAGGTGGCTAATGAGGTCGGAGGTCACACGCAGAGGCTTCTCCCAGCCGCTTCCCTCACGCACACAGCAGGGACGCTCTCCAGAGCTTCAAATGCCAGCAGCTTGGACAGAACCCAGCTGAGAGTAAATTACATATATTCACTCATTCTCCTGGAAACAAAACTTTGAATTCCCTCTACATGTGATCACGCTGTGTCCTAGCGGTCTTGAGAAGCATGAATAAATCCCATTTTCTCTAACCTCATGAAATACACAGAATACCTAAAGCTAGTCAGAGAGTGGAAGCGCGGAGGAGGAACTGGGTCTGACCCACGGGAACAGAGGCTTCAGGTACAGACGGGAGGTGGTCGGCGGAGAGGAGGACACGGCGTCGGGGGCAGCCCGGGCGACAAGACAGTGCACAGCACGCCCTGCGGGAGCAGCCACAGTGACCACAGCCCACCTGGACCCCTGCATCCCTGGCAGCAGCTCTGCTGCTCGGTATGGGCCACATGAGGGCCACCAGACCAACCCACGCCACAGAACGGCTGCAGCTTTCCCCACCATCCCGACACTGGACAAACAGGTCAGGCTGGCTAGTATCCATGGGCAGAGAGCTAGAGGGGAGGGCCCCAGGCAGAAAAGGAGGCCTGTCAAATTGATGGGGACACACTTGGTCTGGGGCTGCGCACGTCCCTGCACGTGTGGAGTGACGTTCCCGGAGGCGGGCAGAGGCCCTTGGACAAAAAGGGCATTCCTGGGGGCTGTCGGGTGCTCCCCTAGGACTGAGGGACTCAGCTCCCAGCAGCCAGGGCTCACCGCACACCCGGGTACCGGGCTAACTCTTCCCTACAAGTCAGGCTGCTCAAGACTCACCAAAGAGCTAAGACATCAAACCCCAAAAGCTTAAGCTGATTTGCAAGTATCTTAAATGCCTCCCAGAGTACACATTCTAACGCTCCTCAAGGGAACAAAACAAGATCAAGTACTCGAAACAGAGACCTCACAGTGGACGGCGACCACGGAAAAGTCTCTAGCCCTGGAAAGGGGAAAATGCAACCCGTATCCAGGGGAGAACAGATCAAGCCGACTCGGATGTAACAAAGATGATAAATTAGAAAACAAGACTGTTGAAACAGCTATTGTAAAAATATTCAGTATGCTCATGGAATTAAGTGAAAAGCGAAAGTAATGAGAAAACCAGAAAACATAAAGGAAACAAAACTTCTACGATTAAAAAAAAAAAAGGACATCTGAAATAAAATTCCACCGGATGGATGTGGTGGCCACAACAGTGTGCTGCTCTGATATGCCCACAGCGCCAGCTGCCGCCCGCATCCACCACCCAGTCATGCTGGGCCACACGCCCACGGAAGGCGCCCGCTCAGCCCAGCCGGGAGCAGCAGAGGGTCTAGGCCCTCCTATTCCTTCAGGACATGGGACTCTACCAACAGGTACCGCTGGCCCTGCGCCACCCCATCGGTCAGATGCACCCTGCGTTGTTGCTACACCTCCCTCGCTCTCCTGTCCCAGACGGCACACGGCACCGAGGGCTACAGGCCCCCCTGCACCTCACGTCTCTCCTCCTGACTCTTCACAGGTGTTTCCCCAGAAGTCTCCTCAACATCTGATCCTATCTCGGCTGCTGTTTCTTGGAGGACCCAAACTAACACAATGAAATTAATAGCATGTTGTATAAACACGAGCAAACATCTGTGAACTTGAAGACAGGACAACGGAAACTATCCAAGATGAGGCACTGAGACAAAAAGGCCCAAAACAAATGGATGGAGTCTCAGTGACCTATGGGTCATGAACTATCAAGAGTCCCCAGAAGGGTGTAAGAAACGACATCTGGGGAAATCATAACTAACCATGTTATAAACGATACGGAAACGACAGACGGCTCACACCCGAGACTCTCCGTGAAATCCAAGCAGGATAAGCACAGAGGCACGTGGTCACCAGACAGCGGGGAAGTGGTGATAAAGAGATCGAGAGATGGTCTTAAAAGCAGCCAGAGAGAACAGGTCCCTCAGGCACAAGGACAGCACACAGCAGGACTTCAGACTTTCCACAGAAGCCGCGTGGCCAGGGGTCGGTGGGGAGGGGGGGAACGGTCTCAGGATGTCGGAGGAAACGAGCAGCCAGTGCAGAAGTCTACGCTGGGTGATGCCATCTATGAAAATGAAACGGAAGTACGGTAACTTTTTCGAGTAAGAACTAACATTTCAAGACCTGGGCCGTGGGAACAGCTACTGCAGGAGGCAACTCGGGCCACCCGAGAGCTGCCACACGGAGGCCTGGGCCTGCACAGAGCACGCACCAGACAGCACAGCTATGAGCCAGGGTGAAAGGTCACGAAAACATCTTAGCTTCTTTTAAAAATAACTGGCCGTGGCAGAGGCCAGGGGAGCTGGACAGAAGTCACCCCACTGTGCGTGGGCTGGAAGGATGTGACTGGCTGCGCGTGAGCAGATGCTGGCAAGGGACAGACACGCACTGTAACAGCCCAGAGCAGTCGGAAAGGTGAAACCAAAAGGTGTAGTAAGTGAGTCAGCAGTAGAAATAAAACAGAAGAGGGAGATGATCAACTAAGCCCAGAGAGGCCAGGAAAGACAAAAGTACGACTACAGGGCTGAAGTGTGAGGTGAGAAACAGGAGGTCTCCTGCTGGAGGAGCCCTCGCCTCTACCTAGGGAAGCCCCCTCCCTGCTCACTAGTCAGCGCCGTCCTCCTCGCGCAGCGCCTCCTGTGGAGACGTGCGGCCAGCACCGCGGCTTTGTGAGAGCACACCTCGGGGAAGAGTGTCCGGGGAGTCCCAGGACAGGGCGACAGGATGCCCTCAGGAAACAGCCCTCAGGAGGAAGCCAGCCCCAGCTCCGGCACAGGCACCCCCATCAAATGAGCTTCGGGTTCTCAAGCGTCCCCAAGCAGCCTTCCCTGAGCGAGCAGGTGACCGGCTACTCCGGCCTCTGCCTCGTCTTCGCCCCCTGCTCTTCTGAGAACGCTTCCTGTGGCCAGCTCCTCCTGCCCAGCTCCTGCCCCTTCCTCCAGGAGCCCCCCCCAACGCTGACAGGGTGACTGTGTCCTCTCATCCCTCGTCTCTCCTCTCGGTGCCCAGTGCAGTCACTTGCCTACTTGTCGATGCGAGTGGTCAATCACCGACTCCCACCACCAGCACCGCCTCTTGCTCTGACGCCACAAGGGGCAGGTGGGTGCCGGTTCTCCTTGGAAGGAGGTCAAGTGACCTGCCCGAGCCACCTGGCTGCAGGCGGCAGCTGGGCCCCAAGTCTCAAGTCCAGGAATATCTTCCATGATATTCCATGATATGTGCGTGGATTAAACTAAACCATAGCTCCCAGTGTGCACTAACTTTGGAAAATGATGTAATAGCCTTGCCCATCCCACTGGCACACTGCCTCCATTTTTACTGAATTCCATTCATTTCTTCCCATGTTGTTTGCCCGCCAGTCCGTAAGTATGGAGCTCTGCTGCTCCAGTTTCTAGATGTGAGGTGCCTGGGTGTGTGTCAGGGCTCAGCCCCCACTCCACGCTGGCCTGGGGGGTGGGCTCTCAGGGTCTCCCACCCCCTTTCAGGTTTACCGCCAAGTCCCGCCAGGGAACTTCGGGCTCCTGGCAGGCGTGTCGGGGGCGCTCACAGACACTCACGGTGCCTTAGCTGAGTTCTCCTGGAGAACTAAAATAGATGTGTTAATTCCAGCACCAAGTCCTTTGTCGTGGGACTGTAAAAAGGTGAATTTTTTAAAAAGGATCAAATGAAGCCCTGCCTGTCTTGGATCTGCTTCTCCCCACTGTGGTAGAAAGTGGGTTCTATTAGGTACGACAGACTCCACTCTTTCCAGACGCTCAAAGAGCTAAGGAAATCTAGAGTGACTTGGGGATTCCAACTTCCAACTTCTGTTATCCGTTATTACATATAAATGCTAATGAGCTCTAAGAATTTTTCATTAATTTTAAAGAACGTTGTAGAAATTATTTAGTAAAGTCACTTCTTTGATACACAATTTCCCTGATTTTCCATTACTGCTAAGCATAAATCAAGTCTAGAAACTCTGAAATCAACCCCGAAAATCTTATTTTACCAAAGACAATTTTCAAAAGCCACCTTTTTAAGAGTAAGTGTCTTCTATTTTTAGCACCAACACTACAGCCTGTTACAAATACATCCATACTTAGCTGCCAGACTCACCGCTGTAAGTATCGTGGTACCGCACACTCTAAGTGACTCATGTTAGCTGGGAGTGGAGAAGCCGCTAACTCAAGGCCTTGTCTGCAGACCTGAAAACAGTATTCTTTCTGGAAATTCTGAAGCAGGAGTACTGAGGGCACACACCGGAGAGTCCGGGCACCCGCGGTCTGTCAGGTCGCGCGCAAGGACGTCACGGTGACGTGGCACAGGCAGAGCCCCAGACACCACGACATAATCTGCAATCACACGCAACCCTAACCACCCCGTGAAAAGTCGACGTCAAACTTTCCCATCCCGGGACCCGCGTTCTCTTCCACACGCAGGAATCTAACACCGGGCCACGGGGACCGACGACGAGTCTCAGGCCCGCACTCCGCGCAGAGCGTGGAGCTGCACACGCAGCGAGCATTAGCGAGTCCCCCAGCCCCATGAGCGAAGGGCAACCGCAGACACCACGCATTTCCCCCCACACTCAACTGAACAACTCTAAATGGAGAATCGGTAATTTAACACAAACAGGTACCAAATTAAGTTCTGAGGCCTGCCCATCGAGCAATCTAGGAGGCCTTCTCCGTCAGCACGCTGAGGTCCGCTGACCCCGAGCCTCCCGCTGACTGCGGGCCTGTCTTTACCCAAGTGAACCCCAAGAGGCAAGAGCACACGGTGCCACCATATTCCAGCTACGAAGCATCGCTATTCTAGACAACGCTGACTGGGTGCTGAGACAAAAACAACTTGAGATAGTAAAGAAATAAAAATAGCGGAGAGAGAGCAGAAGACTCTGTCGTCCTGGCAACTGTCTCGGACACAATCGCATTCGTGGAGGGAGCACCGTATCTTAATAGCATCTGGCCTCCCTAAATTGAAAAGACACTGAGTCGGTAAAGCGGAAACCAATTCACAGCTTGTCTGCCCCAAGGAAGGACTGCACAGAAATAAAAAGTGACCCAATACAGTGTTTGAAAAATGACTGAAAAAATTAGTAGGCTGCTATGCACATATCAGCACTCACGTGAGTGTTCACGGGTCCGTTCCAACAACAGAAGGCGGTCCGAGTGAATGGGAAACGTATGGATACATAGAGTCAGACTGCAGACACTCGTGTCCCTCTGCGAACGTGACTTCAGGAGAAACCTAAGATTGACCCGTCATCTGGAGTATGATGGGCGCCCAAAAGCCACTCTGACTCCAGCCAGGCCAGCGAGAAAGAGCGGAACACCCACAGGATCAACAAGACAAAACCAAATTTAAAAATCCTATTCATATGGAATCTTAGATCCTTTCCATCCTGAAAAGGTCTGTCTTCACTAGTCTGACCCCCAGGTCACCACCAGAGCTAACCAGGAAATGCTCACCCCATGCCCTCACACAAGGACCCCGAGCCCGGCTGTCCACGGCGCCCAACCCGGCTGCCCCCAGGCTGCTGTGTGCAAGGGGCTGCAGTGGGATGAAGCCGCATATGTGCCCTCCAGGGAACCTTCCGGCCTCCAGCTCAGATAGCCTCTCTGCGCTTAGCGGCTCATTCACACTTGGAAAGAACCACCCTGTGGCAGCAGCTTGAGGCCCTGTACACCCAAAATTAGATGTCCTTGTACACAGCTTCCCCGTCAGCCCTGCCTCCCTACTCTCACCCCTGCCCCAGGTCCCCTTGTCCTATGCACCCCACCTCCATCCTTGCCATCCCTCCAGAGGTCCTCTTTCTTACTGCCAACCAGCACAAGGGCATCAAGGCCCTCCAAGAATCTGGCCCGTGCTGCGTACCTGGTACTTGCCAATAGGAGCACTCACAGGCCAGGACAACATCCTCCGAACCACCACCCCGAACTTCTGCCCTCCACATCTGAGCTAATTAACCTCTGAGCCCCACTCTTTCCCTATCTCTGAAATGCACCTCAGAGGATTTCTTGTAGTCAACGAGTAATAACAAATAAACCCCACAGGTCACCATAAATTTAGGACTAATAAAGTCTTTTCTAAGTCTTCTCCTTTTCTTTCAAATACGTGACCCGGTACCCCCAAACCAGCCATCCTGCCTCTAACCTTCACCAATGTTGCTCCTTCTCCCCCAAAACAGGAAGGGAGGCCCCTCTTCTATTTGGCAAGGGACTCCAGGCCCCTCTTGTACTTAGCAAACCATCGCCTTGTAAATCTCGAGATTCTTGACATGTGACACTTGAAGCCCCACCATGAACTTGGAACTACACTATGTCCTATGCTCATGCATGTGTGGTTCCCACTGGTCAATGAACCTGTAGGGCACAGGAACCAGGTCTGTCCCTGCGTCTTCTGCACAGTGTCTGTGCTGGGTGTGCAGTGAAAGGGCACAGATGGACACTGGCACAGGAGAGCTCCCAGTGACAGGCCGCGCTCTGCAGCAAGAAGCGGCCCACCACACACAGGCTGCACGAACTCCATCCTCAGTGCCGAGCCACAAACTGGGTGCTTAACTGCAGGCCATCAGAGGAGGAAGGAAACACAGAGCTGAACCCTCAGTCCATCAGCTCCCGAGACACAGGCCACTTCTAGGGGCGTAAGACTGCTGTGCCAAATACAAATCGCGTACCTCAGATTCTAGGAGAACAAGCAAAAGTAAAAATCACAAAACTGCAGGAAGCAAAATGAGCCAGCTGGACCCTGTGACCTGGACACCGCCCAGCCTCAGGCCCCGGTGCCACGGAGTCTGCCCAGCCACGGGAGGAAGTGGGAATCTTCACCCTGAGGGGTCTCCCTCAGTTCAAGCAGGCAGTGAGGCTCAAGCTGGGGGACCCAAGACAGACACAGCAGCGGAGGCCCTAGCCCCGGGCCGCCACGGGCCTGCTTTCCTTTAAGCTGACACTCCGAACACACAGGCAGGGCAGCTAAGGGGCGGAGGTCCGGAGTCCATCAGGGGTCAACTCCACAGCCACACTGCCACTGTGTGTGTGCGTGAGCACCGCCCTCCCATCATCCCCACTGGCCGGCTTCCAGGAGAAGCCACACAGGTGAGAAGATCCACAGGAACACACACTACCATGCAAAAGCGACACCAGGAACGTTTTGCAGACTTTCCCTGTAACAGTTGGTCAAGATGTCTCCCGGGAAACCCTATCCCCAGAGACTCATTAGCCATCACATCGCATTTGGACACCACGCTGCACACACAGAGCACTTCTCTTAGGCAAACGTCAAGGCCGGAAGTCAAGCAGCTACACTCTACCCTCTACGCCTGGGGCTGTAAGGAGCGCCAGTGAGGCTAAGTCAGGAACAAGATGCTTCGGAACCAGCAGCCCACGCGCAGGCTGGTGTGCGTGCGGGAGGCCAGCCTGAGCTTGCTGGGCCCCACGCCTCCCCGCGGACAGGTTCCCTACCTGGCCAGCGGGCCCACCAGCGGGGCGTGTCTCTGGCACAACAAGAGCCTGAGTCACCCTGGTCCTCTCGAGGGGGCTCTGCTCTCCCTCACGGTGGCTCCTCCCGCAGGAGCTGGGCCTGCCCTGTGGGAACGCTGTCGGACTCCTCCGGGGGCGGCCCGGGATCCCTTCTGTGCCTCTGCAACCCCTGGCCCTCCTGCACCCTCTCCCTCACTTCCTGCTGACTCTCGCCCTTTAGCCTAGGAACAGCCTGAGAATGTCTCAGGCTTTTGAAAAAAAACAAGAGGCCAACAAGAGACGGGAGGGCCTACTTCTAGCCCTCTATCCAAACTCTCCTGTCAAGGTCCAGCAGCCTGCACCACCCTGACCTGCCCGCAGCACGGAAACAGGCGCCGTGCGGGCGGCCACGGGGACCGGGGGCAGCAAGGCCTGCCGGCTCTGGGAGCCCCTCCACTTCTCCCCCTCCTGTGGCAGCTCCTGCCCGCCCAGCGGCCACCCACCCAGGTACCAGGCCCCAGGGCCAGCACAGTGCGGGGGAGGGGGCAGCGCCTCTGTGGCCAAGGCACTTCTGCTCCCCGTCAAGCCCCACGTGGAACGGGTCCGTGGTCGGTTCAAACGGCAATGCCAATGGCACTTGTCACTGTCACTGCAGAATCTAGTTAAATGTCATGAAAACGGCGGAGTCTGAGTCTGACAAGGAGGACGTGGCCGACACGTGGGTGAGACCACAGCGCCACTCCAGGGTGCAGACAGGGCACACAGGTGTCCCCTGGAAAGTTCTCTAGTGAGCCGTCCTTCCTGGGTGTATCCAGTTCATCAGTGAATTCAGTGAATGTAAGGGTCAATAACGGGCATCTGTGATTAAGTGTGCCTGAGGCCCCACAGTGAAACCCACCATCCAAACAAGCAGCTTCTGCTCCTACAAACCCCATGACCCATCAGCCCAGCTCACACCTCATGACCCGTCCACTTCAGGGTGTCTACACTTGCTCCCAGCACCGTACCCACCATGGGTCTAGGAGGAAAGCCGTGAGACAAACAGCCCAGCGCCCACCGAGGCGCCTGCCCCCACCCCCGGCCGCGTCCCTCCCTCAAGCACCGTCCTGTTGGAACCCTTCGACGATACCATATTTGGCAGACTCCCAGGAAAGGGCAACACTGCCCCGTAAACAGGGGCTCTTGGGTAAGGGAACATAGCTCGCCCCCGGGGGTCACAGCCACGTCCCCACCGTCTCTCACCCAGACTCCCCAAACACCCCCCCCGCCCTGTTTCTCTGCCCCAGCCTCAGAACCCAACATGGCAAGCAGAGCGATCCTTCCCGCACAGAACTGAGATGCTCTCACTCTCAAAACAGCACACTGGCTTACGGTCTCATGAAAACGTCAACCCAAGCTTCACGGCACTGCCTACAGCCCCTCTGATCATGCGCTGCTAGCTTCCCATCTCACCTCCAGGCCTGCCTGCCACCCCCACTCCCCTCATTTCACCACGGCGGGCTCTTCTACTCCTAGACTGCACCCCGCCTGCCTCCGACTCTGAAGCCCTGCCTGCCCGTGCGGCTGGGTCACCCCTCTCTTAAGCACACCTCACCCCGGAGACAACTTTACTTTTGCCCCATAGCACGCTGATGCCCAGCTATATTAATGTATAGTGTATCGCCTGCCCCTCCTTCCCCAACCAGGAAGCAAGCTCCTTGATAGCAAGACTGTTTTAGTCCCTGATTTGGCCCCAGTGCTGAGAATAGTGCCTGGAACAACAAATACTTGCTGAGGGACAGGGAGTAAACGTAAAACGGGAAGGTGACAGTTCTGGGGGGTGGTGGCAGTGTTAGCAGTACGTGTTAGGGGTAGACTGTCACTCCTAGAATTATCTTAGTGCCTACACGACGCCTGAGTATGTCCCCTGGACAGGGTTCTCCAATGGTAACAGAAGACAGAAAGGCTTTCATCAGCCAGGTTTCCCTTCTTGCCTTGAGGGTCGGGGATTTAATGAATTCTCTATCCTGAGGGTTCACTGAGCAAACATCTCTTGAGCCTAGAGAGACACAGAGCTTCCAACTCAGATCCTCTCTAGCATGGATACGGGCAGAACCAGCACCCAAACCGGCTTTCAGATCATAAAGAAAAACAAAGGGGCTTTCCATTTCCAGCAAAACATCAGCCCCAAAGCCCTGAAAAAGCTCTTGATATAAAACCTCTAGAAATGCTTTTAAACGCATTGCTGAGCTCTGCAAGAAGTCACAAGGGGCTAGAAAGGAAGAGCAGGTTGAAAACCAGAGTGGCGAGCTGAAGCCTCAGCGGCCCTGGGGACGTGGGAAGCGCTGCCGGGAGACAGAAGACAAAGCAGCCGGTCCATGCAAGGTGGAGCACAGGGAGGGGCTTCCTTTCAAACACACAGCTCCTGGAGGGCAGCACCCTCCGTGGAAGGCAGAAGGGAAGAGAGCGCCCGGCCTGCAAGGAGACTTCAGCTGCCATCTTGGGAATTCATGGCCATAGTCTTTCCTCGCACGGGTGTGGGGGTTCCAGTCTCACCACCTCTGGGGCCTGGAGCCCCTGTTTGTCGTGAGACTCGAGGCTGGCAGCAGCAAACAGTCCTTACGGGAGCAGGATGGCCAAAGCTAGCAATGCTGGATGCCCCAGTGAATGAAATGTTTGGGGCATACTCACCCCAAAAGAGCATCGTTGTTTCTCTGAATTCAAACCTAACAGGGCATCCTGTATATAGGAGGGACTCTCACTAAGTACCCACGGATAGAGGCCCACAAAGCATGAGCTTAGTGTCCAGAGTCTTCAAAACACAGAAGGGACTAAGCCATCATAGGTAAGAATCAGAGAAAATGATAAATGACAAAGTCTGATGGTCCTCCAAACCTGGTATCACCAGATACAGAAGAGAAGGGGCTATATTTGAGATGCTTCAAGAAAGAGAAGCCATTGAAAATATAAGAAGGAATATCCCAACCACAAGATTCGGAAAGCACTGGTGTAAATAAAAAAGACATTTAAACCCCCAACCCAAAACAGCAAAGACAGACGGTGCAGAAAGATCCTGAAAGAGAAAGGGAGACTACGACGCTTAATTAAAAACAAAAGGTCAGCGCACTGCTCCTGCTTCCAAGAATCAGAAGTGCTGTCCAATAACTCCCGACCACACGTGCCGGCGAGTTCAGTGTCCACTGTAAACGACGCACGGTGCGTAACGGGTGTATTAGAGCGCACAGCGCCGCCCGCTTCCAAGTGTCTCCGTAAGCGCGCCGCAAGCACATTTTAAGTTCCTCAGGACATGATGAGGCGTGACTTTAGTAATTTTATTACCTTTATTACATGAGTCAGGTTTATAGCAACTTCTCATGCTGTGGGTGGAGTTTGGCTAAAACACATGTTCAACTTTAAAAACTTTTATTTTCCTAGAAACTGAGAAACAGCCTAGCAGGGGAGCGGACTTCTGAGCGTCCCTGCCATTAAGGTGCCTCCAACCCACTTGCTCCAGGACGTAAGCAGCCACAGAACGCCCTCTGCCCCAGCACTGAACAGCCCCTCCTCTCTGGAACGTCCCCACACCACTCACCCACGGAGCCCAGCGTGTCAGGCGTCCCGGAGGCAGGGCAGCCATACTGCTGCTCTGTCGAGCATCTCTGGACGGAAGTGCTGCAGCCCGGCCTGGGACCCCTCTGCCGGGAGCTACGGATCCCCCCAGCTCCGCAGCAGCTGCGTGTGGGATCAGCTCAAGGGCTTTGTCGCTCATCCCTACATCCCCCACCACGTGCTCTCCAGAGGGACACTTGGTAACAATGAATGTCCAAAGACAATATTCCAAGAATGAGGACAAATGGTTATTTACATTCTATCTAATTTCAATTTATCATTTTTTTTAAAGATTTATTTATTTTGACAGAGAGCAAGCAACCACAAGCAGGGGGAGCGGCAGGCAGAGGGAAAAGGAGAAGCAGACACCCCACTGAGCAGAGAGCCCTACAAGGGTCTCGATCCCAAGACCCTGAGATCATGACCTGAGCCGAAGGCAGTCACTTAACCAACTGAGCCACCTAGGCACCCTTATCATTTTTTTTTTTTTAATATCAAGCAACTGAATTTCCTTTAAAAACATCAGCATTTCTCTAAAGGTTCACACAATTCCCACTCAGCAGGCACCTTAAAGCCCACAGTACGCACGGTCACTTGCACGGCCGCAGCCAGGGGGTCAAGGCCAACACCAGCGGTGACGTGGTGTGTACGTGGTCCGTGATGTGATGGGAACAGAGCTTCACCTCTCCAAAAACACAAACCCAGGCTAATCCTGACAAAAACGTCAGACAAACACCACCTGAGGGGCAGGCCATAAAATACCTGACCGTCCTCCTTAAAACTGTCATAAGGACCAAACACAAGGAAATGTGACAGTCACAGCCAAATGGAGCTTCTGGAGATATGACAACTCAGTGTCATGTGATCCCTAGATAGGGTCCTGGAACAGAAACAGGGCATTAGGAAAACTAAGGACATCAAATATGGTATGGATTCTAGCAAACAGTACTGGACAGATGCTGGTCCGTCCCCTGCCACAATACACGGCACTCACATAAGACGTCACCACAGGAAATGGGGTGCGGGGTGCACGAGAATTCTCCACCAGCTTCACAACTTCCCTGCAAATCTAACACTGTTCTAAAAGTGCTTCTTTAAAATGCTTAGACATGTTTTAAATTCTTTTTTTACTTAGAAATTTTAAAAATTAAAAATTTCAGCATTTTTAAACATTTAATTAAAATTGTTAAGTCCAACAGAGTAGATTCTCTTGATACTCACAAATTAAAAATAAGACATCGACACACAGAACGCAGTAACGATGGAAAACTGCCGAATGCCCCCAGCACGTCTGTGGTTAAAATGGCTAACATCAGCTCCTGGGGGACCGGTGCAGACGACACGCCCCTCCGGAGCCACCAGGAGAGACGGGCACCATGTGGAAAACACCTGTGCAAAGGCACCAAGGCAGGGGGGTTCCAGGTCCCAGGGAGGAAAGCAGAAGAGGGGAGCTGCCTGGTCCCTGCAAGGCCCCCCTCCCCAGGGCCTGCCCACTCCTGCAGGGGTAGCTGAGACCCCGAGGATCCACAGGGGAGAGGCCAGTGGAGACAGAAGGGCAGGTCAGGACCCACCACAGAGCGGGGCCCCGCTGAGCATGCCCTCCTCAGGGAGGGCACAGAGCAAGCACAGCAGACCTCACAAACCGACGCCAGGCATCAGGTGGCTCGGTCGGTAGAGGGACTCTGGCAACCTGCCGAAAGTTCAGTGCCTGCCAGAGGACAGCACCCGTATCCTCTCAAGGTTAAGAGAACACCATCCAGGGCATCCATCCATCTTTATGATGACTGGCACTTAAAGGAAAGAAAAACAAGGCACACAGAAAAACAGGACTGAATGACCAACCATGAAAGGACTAGGGGAGAGCTGGGCAATTTAAATGGATCGAAAAGAGGTCCAGATGGTGCAGAACCAGGTAACTCTGTGAAGAATGTGCTCAAGGAATCAGGGGACAAGAGAATCTCAGCAGGTAACTCGACATAATAAAAAATGGAAATTCTAGGGGTGCCTGGGTGGCTCAGGAGTTAAGTGTCTGCCTTCGGCTCAGGTCATGATGCCAGGGTCCTGGGATCGGGTCGTGTTGGGCTCCTTGCTCAGCAGGAGGCCGCTTCTCCCTCTCACTCTGCCTGCTTGTGTTCCCTCTCTCGCTGTCTCTGTCAAATAAATAAATTTAAAAAAAATGGAAATTCTAGAATCAAACAGGGCTAGGATTACAATTAAACATGGAAACAAGGAAAGGCAGGTGTAGGAGCAGATGAGAAAGAGCTGGGCAGACTAGCACCTTGGAAACGCCATGAGAAGAACATGCCTGGCCGAAGCTCCCAGAGAAACAGGATGGAAACCACACAGAAGAGCACCGAGGAACAGAACATGTACAAAGGTCCACGTGGCTGACAGGGCCCAAGAAGGGGAGCACTCGGACAGGGGCGCAGGCCACACTGAACAGGTCCTAGCAAGTCTTTTTGGAAACTGAGACGAATGTCAGCCAAAGAACGTTAGGAACCCCAAGCAGAGCAGAGACAAAAGTACAGATACGCATGACGGGGGAGCCGGCAGGGGCTGGGACATAGGTGCTCCTGTGACGTACGCGCATCGTGTGAAACAGGTCACACACTGGCTACCCCAGGAAGCACATACTCCAAGGCCGTAGGTGCCAGGCCCCTCGCCCTGTGAGAAGCCCACGAGTGGGGGACGAGGAGGCCAAGCCCTGCTGCGCTACCCTGGGACTGGAGGTGCTGCCGCGAGCTCAGAGTCGCCAGCGCCCGGGAGCCAGAGGTAAATATGGCATGCGGGTGAGAGAGAGGACCCTGGGAGTCCGCAGCGACACAACCAAGTAAGTGAACGCACAGGCACGAGAGAGCACGCGCTTGCAGCGGACACTGGGCGGTGCTGGGGCGGGAGCGGCAGGACTGGCAAGGTGACAGCAGTCTCAATCACATCCAACGATTGAAATTATACAAAGTATGTTTCTGATTAGAGTAGAATTAAGCCAGAAATCAGTAACAAAAAGATAATTAGAAAGATCCCAACTGCTTTTAAATTATCCAGTATAATTCAAATTAGCATATTGGTCAAAACAGAATTCAGATTAAAATTAGAAAATATTCTGAGCTGAGTAAGGAAAACCCAATACCCAGACTTAGGAGATTAAGCCAAATCTGGAGGGCGACGTGTCCGGCCTCAAATGCGTCTATACAATAGCAAGACAGGAAGAGAAACCAACGACGCACCTATTCATCTGAAGATGTCTGAGCAGCAAGTAAAGAGAAAAGATAAAGAGTGGTCATCAGTGAACCAGAATGTGTAACACATGACACCAGACCGGTCCTTGAATGACAAGCTCCTTCCGAGAGCAAAGGAGGAGGGCAACGCCAGGACCAGCCGCAGGGTTGAGGACGGGGACCCTCAGGCCCAACCGAGTTAAGCACAAAAGGGGACATTTTAAACTGCTCCATGTAAGAAATCAGAAAACTTAAATGCAATGGGGACAAGAAAATTCCTTGATAATACACGTTTCCCAAGGAGGGACAGAATACTGAAGATTCCATATCTATTAAAGAAACTGAATCCACACTGCAGAATATTCCAGTGGAGCCCCACCAGTCAATCTTTGTCACACTGAAGGAAGCTGTGACACTCATCTTACACCAACTCTCCCAGAGAGCAGAAATGACGGTCCTGCCTCAACTCAGTGCTGACGTCAGCATGACGCAGACAATACGATCCCTCTCAGGAGCACGTCCCAAGAAAGGGAAATTATCATCCAGTCTCTCAAGAATATAGGTACAAAAACCCTGAATTAAAAATGCAAATTCGGTTCAGCTACATATGAAGAGGATAATGCACATAAAAGTGGGGCTTACTCCATGAAATCAAGGTTGGCCTCACATTAGAAAATCAATCAATATAACTTATCACATGAACAGAAAAAGGAGAAAAAAATCAACCAGGGCAGACACGTGATAAAACTCAATACCCACACATGACCGAAATTCAACTACTAATAAAATGCAACTTCCTTAAGTTCTTAAGAAAGAACATCTACGTTAACCCACAGCAAACATAACCCCTGCAGGTGAGTTACTGAGCAGTTCTTCCGTGAGGGCAGGAAGCAGACGGGGAGGCCGCTGCTGCACCTTCTACTCGCCCGTGACCTAGAGACCCATCAAGGCAAGGGGAAGAGGCAGCATACAGATTAGAGAGAAACAGAGCTGTCAGGACTTGCCAGCATGCACTTTTTCTTTTTACATGCTGGGACTTTTAAATGTCCACTTCTCATACAGAGGTAATTCTAACAGTCCCTTTGTGTCCGCAATTGTCATTATGATGGCCGGGGGTCAGCTGGGAGTTTACCTGCTCTGAGCAGGGCCACCTGAAGGTCCCGCCCACTGCAAGGACACCCTCCATGGCGTGGCAGCCTGTTCCACCACAGAGGAGCCACGCCTGGACCTGTCTGGCTGTTGCACATGCCCCACCCGTGCTCGACAGTGGGGCACGGCCCCCACCCGATCCCCACGCAGGATGATGAGAGTCTCGGGTGCTCTGGGGACCAGTCCTACTCTCCTGGGATAAGCCAGCTCACTCTTTCCTGCTTATACACAAAGAAATATATGCAAAGCTACACTTCACTAACAGACTTCCATCAGGATAAAAAATTCCTATAGGTACCACCCATCCCCCACTTGTAAAAGCAATGACTGAAATAAACACACACTTGAATGCACACTCCCTGAAGACAGTGATGTGGTCTGGTTCTCTGCTGTCCCCTCAACCTCTTGACCTCACGCTCCTCCTGCCTCTTCCTGTCCTCACCACCGGAGACCTCAACCAAGACCATGATGCCAAACATCACTCACATGCTGATGAGCCCCACTTACCCGCAAACCCCAAATCACGGCATGTAACCACCTATTCAACACCTCTTCATGGGTATCATAANGAAGAGTGGTCATCAGTGAACCAGAATGTGTAACACATGACACCAGACCGATCCTTGAATGACAAGCTCCTTCCGAGAGCAAAGGAGGAGGGCAACGCCAGGACCAGCCGCAGGGTTGAGGACGGGGACCCTCAGGCCCAACCGAGTTAAGCACAAAAGGGGACATTTTAAACTGCTCCATGTAAGAAATCAGAAAACTTAAATGCAATGGGGACAAGAAAATTCCTTGNCAAATTCCTTGATAATACAGGTTTCCCAAGGAGGGACAGAATACTGAAGATTCCATATCTATTAAAGAAACTGAATCCACACTGCAGAATATTCCAGTGGAGCCCCACCAGTCAATCTTTGTCACACTGAAGGAAGCTGTGACACTCATCTTACACCAACTCTCCCAGAGAGCAGAAATGACGGTCCTGCCTCAACTCAGTGCTGACGTCAGCATGACGCAGACAATACGATCCCTCTCAGGAGCACGTCCCAAGAAAGGGAAATTATCATCCAGTCTCTCAAGAATATAGGTACAAAAACCCTGAATTAAAAATGCAAATTCGGTTCAGCTACATATGAAGAGGATAATGCACATAAAAGTGGGGCTTACTCCATGAAATCAAGGTTGGCCTCACATTAGAAAATCAATCAATATAACTTATCACATGAACAGAAAAAGGAGAAAAAAATCAACCAGGGCAGACACGTGATAAAACTCAATACCCACACATGACCGAAATTCAACTACTAATAAAATGCAACTTCCTTAAGTTCTTAAGAAAGAACATCTACGTTAACCCACAGCAAACATAACCCCTGCAGGTGAGTTACTGAGCAGTTCTTCCGTGAGGGCAGGAAGCAGACGGGGAGGCCGCTGCTGCACCTTCTACTCGCCCGTGACCTAGAGACCCATCAAGGCAAGGGGAAGAGGCAGCATACAGATTAGAGAGAAACAGAGCTGTCAGGACTTGCCAGCATGCACTTTTTCTTTTTACATGCTGGGACTTTTAAATGTCCACTTCTCATACAGAGGTAATTCTAACAGTCCCTTTGTGTCCGCAATTGTCATTATGATGGCCGGGGGTCAGCTGGGAGTTTACCTGCTCTGAGCAGGGCCACCTGAAGGTCCCGCCCACTGCAAGGACACCCTCCATGGCGTGGCAGCCTGTTCCACCACAGAGGAGCCACGCCTGGACCTGTCTGGCTGTTGCACATGCCCCACCCGTGCTCGACAGTGGGGCACGGCCCCCACCCGATCCCCACGCAGGATGATGAGAGTCTCGGGTGCTCTGGGGACCAGTCCTACTCTCCTGGGATAAGCCAGCTCACTCTTTCCTGCTTATACACAAAGAAATATATGCAAAGCTACACTTCACTAACAGACTTCCATCAGGATAAAAAATTCCTATAGGTACCACCCATCCCCCACTTGTAAAAGCAATGACTGAAATAAACACACACTTGAATGCACACTCCCTGAAGACAGTGATGTGGTCTGGTTCTCTGCTGTCCCCTCAACCTCTTGACCTCACGCTCCTCCTGCCTCTTCCTGTCCTCACCACCGGAGACCTCAACCA
>NC_048219.1:198140082-198166507 GCF_002007445.2 Ailuropoda melanoleuca
GTTTCCCAAGGAGGGACAGAATACTGAAGATTCCATATCTATTAAAGAAACTGAATCCACACTGCAGAATATTCCAGTGGAGCCCCACCAGTCAATCTTTGTCACACTGAAGGAAGCTGTGACACTCATCTTACACCAACTCTCCCAGAGAGCAGAAATGACGGTCCTGCCTCAACTCAGTGCTGACGTCAGCATGACGCAGACAATACGATCCCTCTCAGGAGCACGTCCCAAGAAAGGGAAATTATCATCCAGTCTCTCAAGAATATAGGTACAAAAACCCTGAATTAAAAATGCAAATTCGGTTCAGCTACATATGAAGAGGATAATGCACATAAAAGTGGGGCTTACTCCATGAAATCAAGGTTGGCCTCACATTAGAAAATCAATCAATATAACTTATCACATGAACAGAAAAAGGAGAAAAAAATCAACCAGGGCAGACACGTGATAAAACTCAATACCCACACATGACCGAAATTCAACTACTAATAAAATGCAACTTCCTTAAGTTCTTAAGAAAGAACATCTACGTTAACCCACAGCAAACATAACCCCTGCAGGTGAGTTACTGAGCAGTTCTTCCGTGAGGGCAGGAAGCAGACGGGGAGGCCGCTGCTGCACCTTCTACTCGCCCGTGACCTAGAGACCCATCAAGGCAAGGGGAAGAGGCAGCATACAGATTAGAGAGAAACAGAGCTGTCAGGACTTGCCAGCATGCACTTTTTCTTTTTACATGCTGGGACTTTTAAATGTCCACTTCTCATACAGAGGTAATTCTAACAGTCCCTTTGTGTCCGCAATTGTCATTATGATGGCCGGGGGTCAGCTGGGAGTTTACCTGCTCTGAGCAGGGCCACCTGAAGGTCCCGCCCACTGCAAGGACACCCTCCATGGCGTGGCAGCCTGTTCCACCACAGAGGAGCCACGCCTGGACCTGTCTGGCTGTTGCACATGCCCCACCCGTGCTCGACAGTGGGGCACGGCCCCCACCCGATCCCCACGCAGGATGATGAGAGTCTCGGGTGCTCTGGGGACCAGTCCTACTCTCCTGGGATAAGCCAGCTCACTCTTTCCTGCTTATACACAAAGAAATATATGCAAAGCTACACTTCACTAACAGACTTCCATCAGGATAAAAAATTCCTATAGGTACCACCCATCCCCCACTTGTAAAAGCAATGACTGAAATAAACACACACTTGAATGCACACTCCCTGAAGACAGTGATGTGGTCTGGTTCTCTGCTGTCCCCTCAACCTCTTGACCTCACGCTCCTCCTGCCTCTACCTGTCCTCACCACCGGAGACCTCAACCAAGACCATGACGCCAAACATCACTCACATGCTGATGAGCCCCACTTACCCGCAAACCCCAAATCACGGCATGTAACCACCTATTCAACACCTCTTCATGGGTATCATAAGCATCTCAAACATGTCCAACAAATTCTTCACCCTTCTCCAAAAACTGTATCTCTATGTCTTGCAACACGTGCCAGGTCCAACTCGAGTTCTGGTTCCCAAGGCCAAATCCCAGCAAACAGCTTACTTTTTTCTCTCTTCCAATACAAAGTTTCAACACACTCCATTGGTTGTACCCATAATCTGACCACTTCTTGAACCTTCTGTGATGACCACCGTGGTCCAAACTCCTACTACCCCTCGGCCTCCTAACTGGCCTCTCTGCCTCTGTGCACGCCCCTATTCAATCCAGTGTGAGGTCAGAAACCAGAATGTTCCCATTACGAAGTATGTCACACACAGCCTCCCTCCGCTCCACAGAGCCCTCACACTGGCCCGGGCTCCTCCCTGCATGTGTAACGTGCTGCCAGTGCTGTGCTTCACCTCTGTCCCTGCCCAGCTCCCGCCCAGGCCTTTCCCCCACACCCCACCCGTTCTCCTCACCTCTCGCAGCTCTCCAGGGTTCCAGGAGCACAACCAAAGGCTTTCCAAATCCAGCCTCCACCTCACCAGGCTCTGCCCTGCCGTCTTCTGGGGTCTGAATTTTCTCCACAGCACCTGTCACCGTCACCTAACATGTTCCCTGTTTTACTGTTTCCTTCCACTCTGACGTACACCCCATGAGGGGAGCCATGTCCCCAGCGTCTAGGACAAGTGTGGGCCCTGGCGCGCACTCAGAAAGCATTCCGTGGAAAGAGTAACTGAACTGATGAACAAAGGCAATGAACGTGTGGGAGGACCCAATGAAAGGGCCTGGTGCCCACGGAACCTGCAGCAAGCAGAGCTCGGCCACTCGGCTCATCTGAGGCCCCCTCCCCACTCGGGTCACAGCTGCGCGCCAAATCCCTTGCTTACGTTTAGAAAAACCCAACAGGTTTAGGGAGGAAACGCTGTATCAGTAACACAGGTGGAAAGCCAGCCCCACTCATCATAAACAAGAGAGAGCACTGGAAAAAGTTATTAATCGTCAGCACGTAGCATGATTCCAAAGTCTCTGAGCTCGCAGCCTACTGTCTCCTTGTTTAAAAGTGAGGTCCTCCAACACAACAGACGCTCAAGACCCTATTCCCAGTAAATCAACACACTGACATAATCAGATGACTTGTTTAAAAATTTAAAAGGGCAAAAATTTCTCACGAGGTAACTGAATATTTATCTGTCTTTAAGTCCCCCGTGTGCACACCACCTCACAGCCCACAGCGCCAGTGCTACGGACCGAGAAACAACTTCGGGGAGACGGCGGCGGACGCCCTCGGGGCTGCGGTGAGGAGGCGGCTCCGGGGAAGCCAGAGCGCCCGCGTCCCAGGGCTGGCCAGGGTCCCAGTCGGGGGAGAGGTGGCAGGGCCAGAAGGGCAAAACGGGTTTCGCACGCAAGCAGGCTGGACACAAGGGAGCCGGAGGAAGAAGCCACAGCGCCAGTCCAGGCATCATGGCGGCTGCCTGGACGGAGGTGGGATTCGTGATGACAGAACAAAACGAGGCCACTTGTGCACCGGGCTCAGCAGGATGTTGGTGCAAACGAGGCACCAGCAGCAGGGAGGAGCCAGCCCAGTCCTCAGACACCACAGCCACCAGCGTGCTGCAGAGCGCCACGCGCTTGCACGCCGACAGCATCAGAAAGAAGGGACGCGCCAACATGCCAGCCGCATGTGCTGCTGAGCGACCGCACCATGCTGGCACCAGGGTTTCAAAGCAGCGAAACGCTGGCTGCTCGGCCTGGTGACCTCACTGAAACGCAATCCTTTCACACGTTACCAATAACAAACCCC
Source organism: Ailuropoda melanoleuca (assembly GCF_002007445.2). Classification (NCBI taxonomy): domain Eukaryota; kingdom Metazoa; phylum Chordata; class Mammalia; order Carnivora; family Ursidae; genus Ailuropoda; species Ailuropoda melanoleuca. Next base: position 198,143,315 of record NC_048219.1, read on the forward strand.
AACCACAGTCGAGGTAGAAATGGATCGTGCCCTTCGTCTTCCACTGATGTCACGGTTCCCAGAGAAGTCTCTCCCTCGTCTGCTGGCTTCTACAACACCCGCTAAGTGTCCTCCGAGTTCGTGGAATTCTGCCTGAAATGACTCTCCGCAAACAGCTCTGAAAACAGTAATTCACTAAAAAGGCATGGAAATCAGAGAAGACGGCCAGTAACACAGCCGGAGCCTCCTGAGCTCTGCCTCTTCCTGCCCCGGCTCCACGCCCCCTGCCCCCTGCGCTCTCCCACCTGCAGAAACGCACGCCTTCATTCTTTACGGATGGACGTACCATAAGGAGTAAGGCGATACCCAAGTACAATTTGACACTGAAGAAATGCAGACGGGACCCAGAGAACAGACTGCGTGTCCCTATCACGATAACACGCTGACAAAGAAGGCTGCCTGCGCGCGTCTCCCCGGGGCAGCTCATGGCACGCGGCCCTGCCGAGGAAGGAGCCGCACCAGCGGTAGATGGGACGGTGAGGGGAAAGAGGGAGAATTACTTCAATGAAAAGGAAGCTCATTCACTAAAACAAACAGGCAAAAAACAGCAAAAGCCCCTTGTTGGGGGCATGACCTTGGTGCCAGTCACAGGGCCCACAGCAGACAGCTCACCTGACTTCAAAACCTCACCTCTGTGAATTTCTGGAAGATGCGGTCACTCTGGTGAGCTCCGATCGTGACTTCTGGGAGATAGACAGGGATGGTTGTGTAATTGAGCACCTCCAGCTTGTTCTGAACCCTACAAAATAAGACAGACAATGACCACACTAAACCATCAGAACAAATATAACAAAATCAGCTATAAGGCTGATTTTTTTTTTTTTAAAGTGCATCCAAATAAATGCCCTTCATCCCCAGGTGGTCTTCTAAACACAAACCCTCATCCCAAAGACCATGAGGTCTGTGTGCGGCTGCTTTTCTGAAGTGACCCTCAGAACGTGAGGGAGAGCCTGCCAAAGCCTGGGCAGCACAGAGGACCATGCTTCAGAAAGGATGAGGTTCAGAAGACATGAAAAAAGGAGCCACACTGTGCTTTAGACACAGGTATAGCACCAAAGAAAAACGACACCCCACGCCATCCACAGCAGTGCCGAGCACAGAGCGAGTCCTCATTACACCATGCAAAGTCCATGAATCTTGAGGGAAAGGCAGCACGCAACTCCAGTCCATCTACATTCACCACGCAGCGTCCTGCTGCCCTGCTGCAGAGACTCCAGGAGCAGAAGGGCTCCGGGGAAGTCAGGGGCACGGGATGGGGCAGGCCCACACAGAATGGCCAGGCGCACCCTTGCCTGGAAAGGTCTCACACTCTGCCTTGCTTGGCACCGACAAATGCCAACCATAGGATATGCTCCTTGTTTCACCATTCTATTTTGCTGAACAGTAAAATATTTATACTGTGTTATAACTGCTTATTCCAAATTAAATTTAGTCTGAATATGACCACTACACTTGAAGATGAAAAGCATTTTTGGGGCTTTTAGAAAGAAACATTTAAATAAAGTCTCCTTTCTTAAGGGCTCAAAACAAAACAAATAATTACTTTGAATGACCACTTTCCCATTAATGAGTTTTAATGGCAGAAGACATTTCTGTTTGTAACGGCCCAGATGGAAGTTCTTTAAATGCATCTGGCTTTCAGCTACTTTGTGATAAGGAGTCCAGACCCACGTACCCAAGGCCAGCGCCCCTGGCAGCCGCGGTCAGAACACCCCGATCTGATCCCGGGCTGGTGCTCCTCAGGCCCCTCCCGCCGCCGACCTCGGTGCGCGGAGAACCTGCCGCAGGTTGAACGAGAGCGGAGAGCGGGAAAATACACATCCCGCACGCCGCCGGTACAAACTGTGTCACTCCAACACGGATGCACCATCTGGCAACAAATATCACCCAAGGAAATGGGCCCGGGGAACCGTCTGTCTTCCCAGGTGCATCTCTGCGGACGTCCACAATCACACAACTGGCTACAAGGGACACACTCCAAGGACAGGGCTCGTTCTCAGCCCTCCTAGGAAGCTGTGCACACGACAGACCTTTGTAAGCAGGCGCAGGTAATGCATAAATACACATCTCTTTATTTTTAACAAATAGAATTATTCTTATTATTTTATAAAGATAATTTTTAAAATTATCTCACGATCAACAATTTCCACTAAAAGTGAAAATTAGTGTTTTTAAATGTTAACAGACATCAAGGTGGAGTATGATTTGGTTTTCTCAATAGTTTGAAAAACCTACGAAATTCTGAAAAATCTGAAAGAACTTCTTGGCCTGGAGGCTGGTGTGCGACACAGAGCAACGGTGCCATCTATGCCTCGTCCGGCTGAAGTACTGTTTCCACGAGACCCCCCAGCACAGTGTCTCCTTCAACAACCGTGCTTCCAACTGCTTCTAAACATTAAAAAGTCATCTGCTGCAACTGTCAACACCTTGTTCTGTCAACGCGTCACCGTGAGCTTAGGCGGCGACTGCTGGGATGAGCCTAGGTGGCGACTGCTGGGATGAGCCTAGGTGTCGTCTCCTTGAATGCCAGTCGTGACCTTCCCTCGACTGTCCTTGAACGCCAGTCGTAACCTTCCCTCGACTCGACTCACTCTAGACTGAAGATACGTAGGAAGAGAGAGAACGGGAAGCATTTTATGACCGGGGAGCAAAAAGCAGAGAAAGAAAACATTCTGTTCACAAGGCATTTAGTCTAATGGAAGAGAATTCGAATACTGGCTGAGAATAATACACCCTCTTCACATCACGAGCCAAAGCGCTCGAAGAAGAGGTGGCGGAGCCTGGTTCACGACACAAGGCGGTTCGCCACACGTTCTAAAAGCGGCAGGAAAAGACAGAAAAAGCACACAGTAAATTGTGTTTTATGGCTCACACTGGTTCCCAATGAACAGAATGTCTACCCTCGCTCCTAAAACATGTCCACAGCCTATCTGTTAGCTTGTCCTGAACTGCAAAGTTCTGTTTGAACACGACACTCTGATACCAAACTCGTACCCCACCGACTTTGCAGCCCTGGGATTTCCTACTACAAGGACCTTGTCCCAGAGTCAAGGAAACAGAAGGCTCCGTGACGAAGCAAACATGGTGAGCGGGAGGGCAGCCCAGGCTCTGGGAAGGAGGAAGGGGCTCAGAGCCTGCGCACATGGAGCCCTGCCTGGTGACCAGAGTCACCAGCCCAGGAATGAGAGGGGCCAAGGCGGGCGCCAGCCCATAAGTTACGGAGTTTGCACAGGAACCCAAAATGCTATGCAGGCTGACACATACAGTCATAAGCACACACACACGTAATTACACGCCGGCATACCTCGCTGAGATGGAGCATAAGTGCTCTAAACCAGTAATTCGGTCAGGTTCTAGACAAAATGAGTATAACTGGCAAATGCCATGTTTACAGTAATTATCCTACAAAATTGGTCATAATTTTCATTTGAATCCCCCAAATTAAGAAATGACACTCACATGAAAATAAACAAAATTACCGTTGCACACTGTTATGAAACATCCGGGGCGCAGGGGCAGGGGAGCAACGGACCAGGAGGAAGAGTGGACAGACCATTTACAGCAAAATAAAACAGTGAATTGAATGCTCTGATCTACAAACTTCAAGGCAATGACTTACTCCTTCTCTACGCTCCAACAACACATCTAAGTAACTACGAAAATGATGATCTTAGGACAGCCTGGAATCAAATGAACACACATTCCAGACTGTGTTTAGAACACAACCCTATCATCAGTGAACAAGGCACCAGGCCCTGGCCCAGCACCTGGCCTCAGTGGGACGGCGGGGCTCTAGGACAGCCACCTTGTCCCACGCTGCCTCTTGTCTGTGTCCAGCAGTCGCAGACACAAACAAGAATCACATATAAAGCCAGGACAAGTGAAGAGAGGGTATTCAGAGGAGAAAAGGCGACTACAGCCAGGCTTAGACATAAGCGAGGATTTTTAAGATAATTACTGGGCGGGTGGGGGAGGGAACAGATTCAGGAAGAGGGAGAACCAGAAGTTCAGGACTGTGAATTACTTCCCAGAAATGAAATTTGGATTCATGACTAAACAAAGGCAGGCCACGGAAGGATCCAGAGTGAAGGGAAAACGGGGCCACTGTGACATTTTTGTGAAAATTAGCCTGGTGGGTGTGTGCACATGGGACAAGCAGTAGGAAGAAACAACTAACGGCAGGATAAAGATCAAGAAGGAGAGGATCAAAGCCCAAAGGCAACAGACGTCAAGAAAGAAGAGAAGAGGGAGAGAAAGCACTGGGGACAAACACACGGACTTTAGTGTGTTTCTCAGGGTGTGCAGGTAAGGGGGCCGGCCGGGAAAGGAGGATCCTGGCCACATGACAGCTGGAGGAGGAGGTGACAAGCCCACCAGGATGCAAGCCTGGGCCGTCGAGAGGAGAGGAGGCAGCACGGTTTGCGCGCTGGACCCCAGGGAGGGTCATGGTGGCCCTCCACACTGTGCGGGCTGGCGCTCCTGAGCTGTGCCTTCCCCAGCTGTACGATGAGAGGAGCTCCCACCAGGCAGGAGCGCTGTGGCATCAGGAAACGTTTCTGGAACACCTTCTGGATGCAGTGCTGACCCTGTAACTGTGATTGAGGCCAACACCTTGCGGCTTCCGACCTAGAAAGGTTACGGGGTCTCCAGCAAGGTTCAGAATTCAGCTCCAACAACAGCTTGAAAGTCATCAGTCCTGTCCTTACAACAACAAGAAAACATCCCTGCAAATCAACCACTTGTCCTGGAAGAAAAGCAGCGACGCTCTGACAGATGTCAGCGCTCAGACGGATGAAGGAAATGGGACACTCTGCTCTGAGGTCCCCACACCACCTGGGAGGCGGCAGGGCCATCAGAATGTGGACCGAGATGAGCTGCACGTGAAGCCCGGGAGCCCCGCAGCCACGAAAACCGCACTGTGAGAAGTGCAACTGCTCTGCTAGGAGAGAAGAAAATGGAATCATGCAGAAGGCTCAGGCACAACCAGAGAAGGCAGGAAAAAGGAGCAGGAGAAGAAAACAAAGAACAAATGCAACAAACAGAAAACCGTGACTGACAGAGTAAACATTCATCCACACACACCAACATTCCTTTTAAATGTGAACTGTCCAAACACAGCAGTTAAGACACAGAGACTGTCGGAACAGATAAAAACACGGGACTCAAATCTATGTCGGCTACAAGACACCCACAGTAAACAGAGACTCAGGTTCAAAGGAAAGGGATGGAGGAAGACGCCTACGCGAACCAAAGCCAGAACAGACAACCCATTCAGACACGACAGACTGCACAACAGAACAATCATCAGGGACACAGCGGGGCATTCTGTCGTGAGGAAGAGGTCAATTCTCCACGAAGACGTAACAACCCCAAACACCGAACAGCGGAGCATCAAAGTACATGAGGCGAAAACACAAGTCAGTGGAGAAAGGGCCACGTGCTCCTGTGGCTGGAGACCTCACCACCCCTCCCTTGTGGACACAGCCCACAGGCAGAGAAGCTGGGGGGGACGTGGATGAGCTGAACACTCCCACCTGCGATGCCAACAGAACGTTCCATTCAACGGCAGGACGCGCGTTCTTCTCACGCTCGAGCGGAATGCGAATCTAGATGGAAAGCACGCCTGACCACGCAGAGCACCCGCGCCCATGCCAACGAGCTGACATCACACGAGTTCGTTCTCAGATCATGAGTGCGATTAAATGTGAGGGATGCCGACAGCACTGACGGCATGTATGAGATCAAAATCGAGCATCTAGGCCTCTGAAAGATAACAATAACCCGTCCTCCCCACCCAACGCCTAGACAACACTTTCCACCCTTCCTCCCTCCTCGGACCCCCAAACCCCCCCCCACTGCCACCTGTGGCTGATGGCCCACTTTCCGTCACTGTGAAGACAGAGCAACCATCAGAGAACGTCCACACGCCCAAGGCACATCCCCACTCGCCCAGCCCCTGCCCACAGCCCTCCATCCCATTAGAAGTGCCGATTGCCACGGAGCACTAGGCCACGCCTTCAGAGGCCACTCACAGCCCTCTCCCACCCCCACAACTGTAGGATCTTTCCCATGAGCCACTATTTCTTCCATCTTAAGCATAAAACAAAACTGCTAAAAATGACTAAAATTTTAGGTCTTACTTTCAGTAACTAAATCAATAGGCTCAACATGAGAAATAATTGAAATATATGGACTTTGTATATGCTGATGTTAGGCTGCATCCCAGCACAGAAAACGAGCATATCAGTTATCCGGAGAAACACCGTGAGCTAGCAAACTCCCCAGAGCACAGGGGAAGCTCTGGCACTCGGGGCCAGGCTCTGCCAGAGCTGATCCACCGGGCTCATGGGCAGAGCGGTCACCAGGCAAGACGGAGGCTATCCGTGGGCTCAACACTCAGACTGGTGCTCCTCAATACGGCTGCGGCCCAGCCACTGTCCCAGCGTGGCAGAGCAGAGGCTGATGCCGAGCTCCGGCACAGCTCGTGGCTGCGGACAAAGGGAAGTCAGTGACGTGGCCTCCCACCCTTCGTGGAGCAGCAGCCACTGACACTCATGGGAAACGTCCACTTCCTGGGTTCCGATCTGCCTTCCTGCCCAAGACACGTCTGCTAGAAGCCCAGCTCCCGTGCACGTGGAATGCCCTTCCACGGTCCTGAACAGAGCAGGCCTGAGACTGTGGTCTCCCCCGCTGGTGTCTGTGGGCTGTTTGGGCACCACTGGGCACCAGGGTACAAGGGGATTTATGGGGAACACCTGCCTTCTTTCTGGAGGTCAGAACTTGAGCAGTTGCTAAGGCAGAAGGTGCCAACATGACCAGCACCCAATAAAAACTCTGGGCACCAAGTGTCTGATGGGCTCCATGGGCAGAAATCCTGCCCAAGCCCTTGTGTTACTGCTTTTCTCACGTCAAAGTAGCACACTTGGCACGTCCCTCGTGGGGGGGCATCGAACGCCCACGCGTGGACTGCTCCACATGTGCTGTGTCGTTCCCCTCACTGACCGGCTGTGTATCCCTGCTGATTCCCTGTGAGAACCGCAGCCATGAGCACAACCACCTGCTGTGACTCCCGAGTCCTTCCAGTGAGTTCCCGAGCTCAGGGCCCCTCAAAACACATGGCGTACTGGGTTGAACAGTGTCCCCCCCCCCCCAAATTCATGTCCACTTGGAACCTGTGAATGGGATCTTATTTGGAAACAGGGTCTTTGCAGAGAGAAGTTAAGATGTGACCACAGGGGACTGGCTGAGTCCTAATCCCATGACTGGTGAACTTGTAACAAGAGAGAAATGTAGACAGAGACACAGACACGCAGGGAAGAATGCCCTGTGAGGACAGAGGCAGAGTGGGAGTGACAAAGCCACATGCCGCGGAAGGCCGAGGATTACCAGCAGCCACCGGAAGCCGGAAGAGGCAGGAAGTATTCTTCCTAGAACCTGAAGAGCAGGGCAGCCCTGCCAACACCTTGACTTCAGACTTCTGGACTCCAGAACTAGGAGACTAGGGTGCTGTTTTCGGCACCCCCAGTGTGTGGCCGCTTGTCACGGCAGCCCCAGGGCACTCGCACACACGGCCACTGGCATGAGGCGTCCTGACCAAGGGACTCATTTCATGGCCCAGGAGGTGTGACAAAGGCTCCATGCACCAGACATTCACTATCTTGACACCCCCAGCCTGATGGAACAGTGAACGGTCCCCTGAAGGACGTCAAGGCACTAGCTGGAGAAAGCGCTGTGTCATGTGTTTGTGAGAGTCGGGACCCTGTTTGACAAGCGAACAAGCAGCAGGATTTACAGCCATCTCCCCACCATCCTGGGCTCGGGGGCTGGAGGACAAAGTGCCCAGAGGATATGAAAGCAGGAGTTTTATTTGATTCTAAATCCTCTAAATCTGGAACAGCGCTCGGCGCAGGGTGGAAGCAAAATATCTGCTGAATTAATATTGGCAATCAATTAATTAATTGTCAGCCCAGAGAATGCAGAAGCCTTTTGAAGGGAACAGCAAATACACCTCATTGTTGGTGATGCTGTTAACACCTAACTCGACATAGAACTCCTTCAAAATTCTCTGAATGTCTCCAGCAGGCCAGGGACCGTACTCAGAGTCCCAGCCCCTCGTCCTGTCTGGCCGGTCCCCACAGCATGGAACTCACAGCATCCGCAGATGGTGAAGAGTACGGTCACTCTGCTCAAGCCACGGCCCCTTGTTGTACTTGAGGTATTCGATATCTTCTACCACCTGAGGCAAAGACAATTCCAACTCAATGCACAGTCCCATTTTGGAAATTAAATGAGATAACATTTTAATACAGTATAAGCCATAGCTATCTAGCAGGAACAACCACCACAGAAGTAAAAAAAAAAAGGAAGTCGGACAGATGACTTTCAGTGAGGAAACGGGATTGAGCACTGACCCTCCGATGGGCACCCAGCCCAGTAGACACTGGGGTCGGCGGGGGGTGCTGACCCTCACTGTGGGCGCCCAGCCCAGCTGACACATGGGTGGTGTAGAAATTATGTGTGAAGGGGCGCCTGGGTGGCACAGCGGTTAAGCGTCTGCCTTCGGCTCAGGGCGTGATCCCGGCGTTATGGGATCGAGCCCCACATCAGGCTCCTCCGCTATGAGCCTGGTTCTTCCTCTCCCACTCCCCCTGCTTGTGTTCCCTCTCTCGCTGGCTGTCTCTATCTCTGTCGCATAAACAAATAAAAAATCTTAAAAAAAAAAAAAGAAAACCGTCATCTTCTTCCAGAATTTTCATACCTTTGGTTCTGGTCTTCAGGAATTTATGATTAATACACGAAATACGGGACTTTCTGCATAATGGATGATCCACTGCCTCAACGTCATCTAAGAAATAATCTGTTTTCTTCTATTCTGTTTTTTCTTATCTTTAACAGTCGGGTCACACACGCACCTGTTTCTCCACTCTCCGTGCTGCTCGNATGGATGATCCACTGCCTCAACGTCATCTAAGAAATAATCTGTTTTCTTCTATTCTGTTTTTTCTTATCTTTAACAGTCGGGTCACACACGCACCTGTTTCTCCACTCTCCGTGCTGCTCGGTTACACCACGTACTGATTCCTGCATTAACACCGCAGTGCTTTCATCACCATGGTTTTGCAATGGTTTTGTATTTGGGCAGGCAAATGTTTCTGCATTATTCTTTCTCAATTTTTTTGACTATTACTCATTAAGTTCTCTTGAAAACTGCATGGAGATTGACTTGAATTCTACAAAATGCACTTACTAATGTACCTTCTACAATTTTAAGATCCTAGAAACTGAATTATTTAAATCAAAATCAAAATCTCATGCCCAGGGGAATGTAATGGGCTGCTCTTAGCTTATGAAATACAGACGTTTCTAACACTGGTTCCCCCAGTAGGAGCTGAACTGATTATCTGATTTATAAGAACCTTATATATGAGTCAAATTTAAAGTAATTTAAACTTTTCAGCCAATTTCTTACCTTTTCTGCATCTTGAGCTTCCCTTGCATTATATTGTAAAACCTCACATTTCTCACTGTAAGAAAAGGCAAGAAGAAATTGAAGGTAAATTTTCCAAGCTTATATGAATGTACCAATGAATACATGACATTAAAGTCTCCGCTGCAAACACTAAAACCGCCCATTCTCTGAAGGGAACAATGTGCTGGACACATGCTGGCTCGGGGGGCTGCATGGCGGAGGAGGACCTGCTAACTCCCGGCTGGACAGTGATGACAGCAGGGGTGTCTCCTGACTTCCCTTCTGGCTACCCCGTCCCCACCCCCACAGGCTCAAGACGCCAGGGGCTATGGGGGACAGGGTAGACGGGTCACCGCCACCGCAGGTTCATTTCAGGACAGGACGAAGGCGCCCCGCGCCTGAGACATGGGCACAGAGGGCACCCAAGCGGTGGAGGAGGAAGGACAGGTTACTTGAGCTGCCAGAATCTGAGACGAACCAGCTCTGCAGCAGGAAAGTAGCAGCTCAGTTCCCTCAGTCCTCAGCCCTCCGTCTGGACACTGAGAAATCACAGCCAGATCCCGAAAAGAAGGGGACAGCAGGATGCCACTTCCAGCACTTCTGCCCATGCCTGCACCACGTTTACTGCCACGCAAACAGCTGGCTGCCTGCCCGGCGAGGATGCAGCCAACAGATGGGTAAGTCTGTACCTGACAAATGAAGGAGGCCGCCTCTGCCACCACCTCCAGACCAACCCGTAGGAGAACTGAGGCGACGACCCCGGCCAGAGAGGCCAGCGAGGCCGCCCAGACCAGAGGCCCACTGGAAAGCCCATCACTGCAGAAATGTCTGACCCCCTTCCAGCAAAGGGGACAGCAGAATGTCAAGGACAGACCACAACTACCCCGGATCACCTGCACAGCACACGCAAGGAGATTACACAAGGGACACTCTCTCCTTTAGGAGTCTACAGCACAGCACCCCCTGCTGATGGCGTGTAAATCCACAGATCCAAGATGTCACGAGCTATGCTCCACCTGAACTCCACGGCTGACACTCCACGATGCTATCCAACTTCAGCAACCGGAAATCACCGTCCACAGGCCATCGGTTTAACGAGCTCAGTTAGCACAGCTGAAGTACCTGTCCTGGTTCCATGACCACGGACTCATGAAACCCCGACGGCTTAGGTGCTGTGATTAGAGATAAGCCCGTATTATACATTCGGAGGAAGTCATCCGATTAGATGACAGTTTCTTGCTGCAGCCAGATCACTGCATTTCCTGTCTCACTCAAGATAAAGGAAAATGGTCAGAAACCACAGGCACAATAACGATGGATCCATAAAGCCAGAAACAGGAGCTCGGGGCATCTGCCCTTCTGGCTGGAGCAAAGGCTGCCCCTCATTAGAGAACTCAGCGTATTTCCTTCTCAAGGGCCCTCAGCCTCCCGCTGTCACTATGAAGAGAGGCACAAAGGGCAGTGTCCTCCCTCCACAAGGCACACGAGTCGGAATTAAACCACGTGTGTAAGAGACAGAATTGTGGATACTCCCTGATGATCAAGGGAGGGCGGCTGGCACGGAAACATTACCGTCTATCACACAGCAATGTAAACACCCCCCATTTGACATCCCTGGTATAGCTGTCACAAGTGTGCGCACGGCAGGTCTGGAAAGCAGTGACAGGTACTTCTGGCACACAGAATGGCACATTTCCAAAGCCCCTGCCAGGCGGCAGGCACTGCGTGGGGTGTGCAAGGGGACAAAGACAGGGCCCCTGCCCTCACAGAATTTGAGATTCCAGACCATCTCTGAAAACAACTTACAGAGCCAATTTCATAGCCTAACATTTCCCTATTCCATGTGACTCGATTCAACAAACTTTATTCTCTGGGCACCTATAATTAGCAGCGTCCCATGGCAAATGCCTCAGTGACAAACAAACTGACAGAGGACACAGGACAAAGCAAATCCTCTCGCTGGGGGGGTCCTGCCCGCCCTTCATTCCCACTGGCTTATTTGTGAAGGGAGGCTGAAACAAAGAGGGTGGCCAACAGGGGTCTCAGAGATTCTGGGACACAGTCAAGGCCTCAGGATCGAGAACTCAAAGCCACCTGACCCCCCGGCCCACCTCTCCCAGGAACCCCTGGGTCTCCCAGGAACAGCAGCGCTGACGGCGACATTTACAAACGGAGCAGAGTAAATGTCTCTTCACAGCTGAATACAGGGATGTTTGCTAAACCCGGCTGGAGCTCAAACTTACTTACAATACATTCAAAATCAAGGTACTGAGGATAAAAAATATGTTTTCCAACAATTTTAAGCATAAATATTGACAAAGCTAGAAAACATCTATTCCTGTGGTAGTTCACTGTGCCTCCTAAAATCTCACAGTACGACGACAGCCGAGGCTGCACTGTTCTTCATGTGCTCACAAAGGACACATAAGACGACAGTGTCCGGTCGTGAAAGAAGAGAGAACACAGGAGAGACCGGCTTGGGTGCAGAGAGATACCAATCGTGCCCAGTAAATCTGCTTTAATTCAAATACTGACATTCAAGCTAAAAACACTTCTCTTATTCAATTTTGATCTTATTCCTTAATTACTAATATTTCTAACAATTCTATCTTCTAAAGTTAGCCACCGTAAATATGTCATATTTAACTAAATGACTTTAAATAAACAAACCTAGGAAACCTAAAGTTGTTTCTGCGGGGAAATACCTCCTGAATTCTAACACACAAAGTCTTATAAACTTTAGATAACCTATTCATGATAGGCATCTTAAAATTTTCTGTGAAATCCAGCAGTTCTGGTCAAATTTCACTGTGAATTTCCAAGAGAAGGGCCTTGAGACACAAGCGCATCACGCCGCAGCAGGGTCCTGTCTGCAGGTGAACACTGACGTGGTACGGGCTGAACGCAAACTTCCACGCTGGTGTTCTTGTAAACGTGACAAATGACCTCTAACGTACGTGGCTTCTGCAACTCCACACAGCTTGAGCTGTGACAGCAGACAGACCATATGTGTTCACAGACAGAGCTGACAGCACAGCGGGACCACGAGGGGAGACACCAATGCCCACGGTGTAATGAGTCTCCGTGGCAAGACAGCACGTGATCTACAGCTTTTAAAAATCTTTATTACACTATTTATTTGGAAAAATCAAATTAAATCCCACACAGACATTCACCTGTCCGTCCACTGTTCTCACCGTACAAACTGCTGAAAGCAGAGCTCTGCTAGACTCTCCCGAGAGCAGTAAGGGGACAGTCCCCAGCCCGCGTGGTGTCTTCAGCCATGCACGCGACAGTCTGTTGCGCGACCACCAGCCGTGGAAAGGTGCCCTCTCCTTCATGGCGACAAGCCCATAATCCTGAGCCTGTCTTATTTGCCACCGCGTGCTACGTGTGTTACGTGAGAAACACACACCACCCAAAGCACCTCCTCTTCCCTTCGCCTTGGTTTGCCCGACGCACGGCGAGACAGGACTACCAAAGTGAGAGCGCTGCCCTGGGCATGCGGGGACGTAACCAGGGGCGGGTACCCGGGCTGGAACAGAGACGGCAGCTGCTCATGAGCACAGCAGCACGACTCGGGGCCCACCGCTGACCGCGCCAGCCCCACACACACGGCCACACACTCCACTCAGACGGGCACTTTCCCTTTCAGGTGGTCGATGTTGACGACAAAGAAAGCAAGCAAGCAACCTGGAAGTTTGGCAAGGGTTACACTGCAAAAGAGAGGTCCATGTTCTCCGTATTAAGTCTAAATCCCCTGACCCGGGGTAGTGCAAGCCCCCTGCACCTGCTGTGTTCCACGGCTCACATGCGCCTCTCCACGGCCCCTCTCCAAACATTTGGAGAAACATCCAAATCCCTGGGAAGAAAGGAGGGGAGCTCTTTCCCCCAAAGCGCGAGTCTCTGCTGCTCAACAGAGGGGGCCGTGCTGTAGTACCAGGACTTAGCAAAGGCCATGAAGGCCCCATATGAAGTCACAAGAACACACCACTCCACGCCACATCCTCAGCACGGCCCGCTAACAAGGACTCTGAAGGCCAAGCTGGGGCTTCTCAGTGATGCACGGAACACCCTGACCTGGATGATTTCACAAAGTGGCCCGTGGACAATGACACTGTGGGGAAGGACTGGACATCATCCCCCAGGCCGACAGCATTTGCAATGCTGTGCTGAAAGTCATCGAGCTCAGCACACAGACGGGGGTGGGGATATGAGTAAGCAGCAGCCGTGTGCACCCTCAGGAACTGTCGTGTTAGTCACTGCCAAGCAACGACTTCCGAATGCCGTGAGCGAGCCACAAGGCCTGCCCCAACTATGGTGGCAGTGAGAAGCGTGCTCTGCTGGGCCGGCCGGCGAGGGAGGAAGCGGTCGGATGCTCGGCACAACGGAGAGCAGTGCCGCCCCCCTGGGTAGCGGAGAGGCACAGGTGAGCCATGGAACACAGCACATGAGGCTTCAGGAGCGAACTCCCACCGCAGATTAAGTCTGAGCAACCAAATGGGGCAAGGGACGCTTACAACGGCTGCTGAACATACTTTGTGATCAGGAAGTCTCGAGGAGAAGTTCTTGAAAATAACTGCAAAGTAAAAGAAAACCTCACCCTGAGGACAAGTTTAACTCAGGCATTATTAGCTAAAAATTCTATTTGGGAATTCGTCAGGACACCCCTTCTGAGTTAATGTTTTTGCTGTCAGAAGATCTCCAAGACTTCTGGAACTGACACGCGAGGGTCAACCATCTGTTTCTTCTGCTTATTCACGTATGCCTATACATTCCCCTGAGCACGACTTACAAACCGGATTTTTTTCTGCACCTCTGGTCCTAAAAACGGAGAGTGCAACAGAAGACAGGGACCCACAGCTCGCCCTGCTCTGTACTGCTGCTAGGAAACAGCTCAGCACCAGACAGGCAGGAATGCAGGCATCTGCTTATGGTCAAGAAAAATTAGTTTTCAATTTACAAATCAAACTTCTCTTCCAAAGTTACTATAACTTACTTTGTTTTTATTCACAATTTTATACATTGAAATCTTAAACAAGGGCATGAGATTTTTAGGCATCAGGAGGCTTAAGTTTAAAACAATTTAAGACAAGCTGCTAGAGACATCCAGGAAGAGATCAAACACTTGCCAGTGTGACTCAAGGGACAGTGGCCCCCGATTTCCCTCTCACAGGCCAGCAGGCAAGGACCACAGGACAACAAGCAGAGTAGGGGACATTTTCCTTTGTGCTTTCAGGAATGAAATGATGAGAGCAGGAGGAAGGAAAGAAACAGGAGGATCTAGTGGGATTTCATTTAATCCAAACTACCGCTAAGAACAACTTTTAAAAGCATCTACAGGGATTACGTGTAGAATTACATGAATTCTCTGTACGGATTCAAGGAGCACTTTCGAGCAAGCCTTCTAGGTAAGCAGGAATGTCCGGATACTCCGTCAGGTCAGAACACAGGAGTTCCCTGATGCTAACACCCCGTCGTGGAATACAGCATGGCTTCACTTCCAGCCTCAAATGATTTTAGGAATAAAACAAAGAAGTATGGACAAAATAGGCAAACCCAAAGAGCAAAACACCCCCACCAAACAAGCTGAAATGTGTGCTGTCATTCTTGCTTATAAACATGAGACCTGAACAGCGAAGACAGCATCCCCTGTCATGAGTAACAGTGAACTCCCGGGCTGCCGGGTACAGGGAACCGTGTGTGGAGACGCTGCGGTCACAGAACTCAATCGCGCATTTAGCTCACCTCATCTCCGGCAAGAAGTTTTTCTTATAGGAGTTCTCGATGTCCTGCAAATAGCCAGAGGTGATCTTCATTTCATGCGGCTAAACAAAAGCAGAAAAAACAAGTGGAACATTTAGACTTTTTCTTTTACTTGTGCACCTGTAAAAGGTGAAAATAAGCAATAAACACGGTTTTCTTGAACAACTCGTGGGCGTTGCAGGGACGGCAGGAACGGGGCCTCTCGGTACTGGTCAGGATCACCCTCATTGTACCACAGCAAAGCACCCAGATTTGCCCAGGGGATCCCACTGCATGACCTTTCACAGGCGTGAAAATGCATGCTTAGAACGGGATCAGGAAGAACCCCCTTTTACAGGACACACGTACAGCGTGGCACATGGGATACAGTATACACACACACACAGCACACACACAAGCACACATGTGCACACATATACAGAGCCTGGCAGCTAAGACCATGACAACGAGGGGACTGGCCCACCTCTCCCCCAGCCCTCACACCCTCCTCTCCAGCACCGACTCCCTCCTGCCCTCTCCCTTCACTACTCACACCCCCCAGCCACCTCTCGTACTTCCCCCACGGCTCAGCTCCCCCGCCGCCTGAAGTGTGCTAAGCCAAATTCAGAAACCGAAATGTCACACCTGAGTGGCCAGTTTCAGTGTCTAAAACCCCCTACAGTCCAGCAATGCTATGGGCAAGGCGTGCCATCTTCCATCTCGTCTTTCTTCATGGCACTGACTTCCACTGGGTACATTCCTGTTTCCCTGTTTGCTGCTGACCTCCCCCCCCCAACTCTACACTCATATCACAGCATCAGAAAGAAGACCTATTCTCTCCCAGGAAAAAGTACGCCAAGTGGGAGTGGTGTTTGCAGACGAGAACTAGTCCGAGCGGCAGTGATGCCTCCGTGCTCTGACTCCCGCCATCGGGCCCACAGAGCCAGGGAGCAATGGCAAACCCCAGCTTCGGGCCACCTAATACAGGCTCAGCCAGCACCGCACGTGCAGAGGCCACGGTCTCACTGTTCTAGAGTCACCACGCGGGGACAGGAGGTAGAGGGGCTCGACCTGAGTTAGACAGGAAGGAGGAACTGAAAGGGTACTAGAAATCACATTTGACCTGCAGACAGAGAATAGGGCGCGGAGGCCCCCCTGGAGAACAGGAAGGTGCAGGGCAGGGGGCCTGCCACCAGGACACGAACCCATCCTCACAGGGGGCCTCAGGGGGCTTCAGGGGCCAGGGCGTGAGGGCGGGATGGCGCTCGGGGCTGCAGAGCGCTGCCGGAGAGCGATGACCCACCAGGGCCCTTCCATCCGCCCCACAGGGGCCTACACTCGGGGGCCCCACCATGTGGGCCGCCCATCTCTGTGCAAGCCGTGTTGCCTGCTGACGGCAAACTGCCGTGACTGCCACCAGGAAGTGCTGATCTACGAGGACACAGCGAGATAACGAGGACACGGAAACAGAACGCGGTCTTCAACTGAAAAGCTGAATTACGTTTCCCTTCTTCTGAATCCGACTCTGGATCTCTGGAACGGGCACGTCGATGTAGACCACCACGTGAGGAGGCAAATATTCCCTGATGGTGACCTTCTTCACCTCGTTGTAGTGGTCCACACCTGCACACACGGGAAAGGCACATCTGTCACGCACGGGCCGCCACAGGCTCCCCCAACACGCACCCTTCCGAGTACAAGGGCAAAGGCAGATGCAATTCCCAGAGCCACGTGTCAATCCGTGAATCACAGAACGCACAGCTGTCAGCACAAGGGACCCCGCTGCAGGTGCCAGGATGGCGCACAGTACCCGCGGCCCTCCCGGCAGCCCCCCCACCACAGCGCTTCTCGTCCCCCGCAGACCGCAGGCACTGGGCCCAGAGACGGCATGTCACAGCCACAGAGCGGGCTGGTGGGACTCACACACCGGCCGTCGGAACATTCTAAAGGCCAGATGCTAAGGCCATCTTGGCCACAAAGAAAGCCAGGGGAGGGCACACAAGGGTCCACTTTGGTAGCCTGTGGCTGGAACGCATCATAAACACCTGCTGTGTACGGCAGTAACAGACAACAGTCTCATCTTCTCCAGCGAGTGCAGACATTTGTTATTTACTTTATTTTTCAAATAACTGAAAAATGTGAAGCTACATTTACCTGGTTTCAATGTGTTTCAGTAAATTTAATCAACTACACAGAACTACCTACTGAAACAGATTTAGTAACACAAAATACAACAGAAAGCAAGTGAGGCTGAGGGATCATTCGCCCCAGGTCATCACTGTGTAGAACAGCCACGTCCAACTGGTGGCGCGAAAGAACATGCGTGCTGTCTCGAGGACGCTGCACCTGGACGTCCTCCGGCATACAGGACGTCACTAGAAAGACAGGCAGAGCACACTGGGTCACTGGATGAAACCACCCCCCCCACCTGCCACAGGAGCTATGTCAAGAAACCAGCGGGAACTTCCAGAAGCAACAAACTTTGGGCTCACACTAGGAGCCACAGAAAGACCACCGTTTTGCTCTAAAGGAAACGTTCAGGTGACCACTGCCAGTGAGTCTGGGTTCAGCAGCAATTCAGGACAGGCCTGTGACGCACGGGCAGCAGGGTCTGAGCTGGAGGAACATGAGGACACACAGGGGGTGACATCACAGTGAGCGACCGGGGCGCCCTGTGGGTACTGCTCTCCTGTCCACGCAGGAGACACCGGCCCTGTCTCAGCTTCCTACCTGGGCCGCCCGGAACCAGGCCAGCCTCACCCGCCCCCAGGCAAGACGTCCATTCTTCCGCCTCACGTTCCTGGGAGCGCTCCCGCTTCGGGGCGACCTTCTGCCTCGCCGTGTGCCGTCTACTCTGACATCTGTTCCCCTGACCCAACACGGAAACGAGTCTCGCTAGTCCTGGGCCTCCCCCACGGCCCCTCTCAGTTCCTGTCCCACGAGATCCCACACACCCCGTGTGACAACCGTCCCCCTGCCACACTCATGGACCCTGCTCAGCTTCAATTCTGTAACAGGCTTCCCTCCCCAGAGACCCCGAAGTCCAAGGATCCTGGCCTCAGTGCTTGCCTCTCACTCTGGGCTTTCCAGGGACGAGCACATCCCTGTCCGTGCCAATCCCCCCCAACCATGTCTGTGACACGCGGCCACCTGCTGGAATTTCCACCTGGCCACCTCCGCCTGGGACCTCAAACCCCACAAGCCCGTGTGGGACACCTCCTTTCAGCCTGCTGCCCCTTCCCAACCTCTTCACGGGGCAAGAAGTCTGGTAAGTCCACTTTCGCTCCCCCTCCTTCCTCCCGCAAAGCTGACCTCCCAGTGCAGCCGTCGTCCTAACATGCAGCCATCCTGCTCTGCCCTCCCCCCACCATTTCCCCTCCCCAGATGCATCAGATGAAAGAATGCGACACAAACACATCCTTCCGGCACCTAACACCTTTGGTGGCTCCCCAGTACTTTCAGGAAAAAGTCAAGCACACTCTCCAAGGGCACAGCCACTCCTGGTGCCCCCCCATCCGCCTGTCCTGGGCCGTCCCCCACCACCACCAGCCCTCCCCGCTGTCAACACCGCAGGCGCCTGCAGGCACGCTTCACCTGGCTCACCCGCCACCCTGCTGCCCTGCTACCCCGGGCTCACTCCTCAAAGACACTGCTGCTGACGGCAGCCGGTCTCCCAGCCAGTGAGCGTTCTCCTGTGTGCTCCCACAGCCCCCGGAGGACAGGCACTGAGGCTGCTTTCATGCCCACCCCCCACGACTGCAAGAGCCTTCCTTGTCTTCTGTCGTCATATCCCTGGCACCTAGGACCAAGCCTGGCACGCAGCCAGCACCCCAGAAACGCTGGCTGATGGACCTCAACTGCTGCTTGGAATGCCTGGAGAGGACTGGTGCCCTGGTGAGAAGTGCGGGAGCCAGCTGCTCCTTCTGCAAGCACAGAGGAGCCGCCCTCACAGCAGAACGCGCAAGCAGACCAGAGCAGAGCGCCTCAATCCAAATCGTCTCCTGGCTGGCTTGGCTCTCCCCGTTCACTAACCAGCCCCTCGTACTTGGCTCTCCAGGGGTGACCGGCTGCCAGCTCCAGCCAGCCACGCACTTGGGTGAACATGTCCGTGGACAGACTGAGCACAGGGCCCCACGGCCCTGCCCTGGCACCTGCCTCCTTAGACACCCCGGCCCCACCCTAACACGCTTCCCTAACTCCTCAGTCAGGGAACCTTTGACCAGTCCTTGTCGTTGTCCATGTCCACCTGTCAGACCTCCGACAACCCCACGCGGTGCTGCTGTCCCTGCAAGCATCAGAACAGCAGGAAATGATGTTGCTGCTGGCTCTCACGCAGGTGTGGACACAAGAAATACAGACATCCTAATGACCACACACTAGAAATAGGTTAGTTCAGCGAAACTAACCCAGATCAGAGAAAGTGGCTTAGGCATTTGGCAAGGCTGAAGGGAGACAGGGACGGCAGATGTGGTTTTGGGGAAGGCTGGGTGGAACCTCTCTGCTTTCACCAGGAGATATGAATTTAGGAGGAAAATAAGGTGGAAGGAACCCTCTTTTCTCCCATTAAGGTAACAAGTCATGGCACTTGTTCCAGTATTTACCAGACGTGCAGAGCGCACACTAACTGCAGGGCAGTCTGCCAGAGCCTTTACAAAGTGACACAGCACCTCCAGGGAGCCCTGCCCACAGCCCCGACTCACACTGCTTTCGGATGAATCCCTGGCTATACATCGCCTCCAAGAAGACGAAGTCACTGAAGATGGAGCGCTCCAACACGACCCCTTGTCCTGGGAGACGGAAACAAAAATCAAAAGTCAGACGAATAAAAGTCAAGGCACTGGAAACGAGCAACTTCATTTTTAGAAAGGCAAAAGTTATTTACAACACCCTTTGCATACCAAGTATTTTCAAACGCACATACGTGCTCCTCCAAGTGGGAAATCACTTTCAAAAACAAGAGCGCGTCAGGGCGCCTGGGCGGCTCAGTGGGTTAAGCACCGGCCTTCAGCACGGGTCATGATCTCAGGGTCCTGGGATCGAGCCCCACATTGGGCCCCCTGCTCGGCGGAGAGCCTGCTTCTCCCTCTCCCTCTGCCCCTCCCCCTGCTCATGTTCTCTCTCTCAAATAAATAAAATCTTTTAAAAAAATAAATAAATAAACAAGAGCACTTCTGGCTTGGCGATGTCATCCTGTCAGCTCCAACCTGTCGAGTTAGGAGGAAGGTATTTCTGTCTGAAACCACAGCTTTCCCACCCCATCGACCCACAATCCTGTCCCGGCCCAACCGCTCAGCCAGACCCCAGCAGCATCCATGACTCTCCCCGAGTGGCCCGTGCCCAATTCATCAGCAAACCACCAGCTTCCTCCCAACCACATCTTGAACCCGACTGCTGTGCATGATTTCCACAGTCCCCCACCCCCGTCAAGAGCAAGGCCCCCTCGCTGCAGGCAAGGTCCCAGGCCAGCCACCAGCCAGGCCCTGCCTCCGCCCTTGCCCCCGCCGCTCTCCCAGCAACAAACGGGCACTCTCGGAGCGTGAGCCGGCTCACACCTCCCGATGGCTTCCTCTCCCCTCCAGAGAACAGCCNACGAGTCTCGCTAGTCCTGGGCCTCCCCCACGGCCCCTCTCAGTTCCTGTCCCACGAGATCCCACACACCCCGTGTGACAACCGTCCCCCTGCCACACTCATGGACCCTGCTCAGCTTCAATTCTGTAACAGGCTTCCCTCCCCAGAGACCCCGAAGTCCAAGGATCCTGGCCTCAGTGCTTGCCTCTCACTCTGGGCTTTCCAGGGACGAGCACATCCCTGTCCGTGCCAATCCCCCCCAACCATGTCTGTGACACGCGGCCACCTGCTGGAATTTCCACCTGGCCACCTCCGCCTGGGACCTCAAACCCCACAAGCCCGTGTGGGACACCTCCTTTCAGCCTGCTGCCCCTTCCCAACCTCTTCACGGGGCAAGAAGTCTGGTAAGTCCACTTTCGCTCCCCCTCCTTCCTCCCGCAAAGCTGACCGCCCAGTGCAGCCGTCGTCCTAACATGCAGCCATCCTGCTCTGCCCTCCCCCCACCATTTCCCCTCCCCAGATGCATCAGATGAAAGAATGCGACACAAACACATCCTTCCGGCACCTAACACCTTTGGTGGCTCCCCAGTACTTTCAGGAAAAAGTCAAGCACACTCTCCAAGGGCACAGCCACTCCTGGTGCCCCCCCATCCGCCTGTCCTGGGCCGTCCCCCACCGCCACCAGCCCTCCCCGCTGTCAACACCGCAGGCGCCTGCAGGCACGCTTCACCTGGCTCACCCGCCACCCTGCTGCCCTGCTACCCCGGGCTCACTCCTCAAAGACACTGCTGCTGACGGCAGCCGGTCTCCCAGCCAGTGAGCGTTCTCCTGTGTGCTCCCACAGTCCCCGGAGGACAGGCACTGAGGCTGCTTTCATGCCCACCCCCCAGGACTGCAAGAGCCTTCCTTGTCTTCTGTCGTCATATCCCTGGCACCTAGGACCAAGCCTGGCACGCAGCCAGCACCCCAGAAACGCTGGCTGATGGACCTCAACTGCTGCTTGGAATGCCTGGAGAGGACTGGTGCCCTGGTGAGAAGTGCGGGAGCCGGCTGCTCCTTCTGCAAGCACAGAGGAGCCGCCCTCACAGCAGAACGCGCAAGCAGACCAGAGCAGAGCGCCTCAATCCAAATCGTCTCCTGGCTGGCTTGGCTCTCCCCGTTCACTAACCAGCCCCTCGTACTTGGCTCTCCAGGGGTGACCGGCTGCCAGCTCCAGCCAGCCACGCACTCGGGTGAACATGTCCGTGGACAGACTGAGCACAGGGCCCCATGGCCCTGCCCTGGCACCTGCCTCCTTAGACACCCCGGCCCCACCCTAACACGCTTCCCTAACTCCTCAGTCAGGGAACCTTTGACCAGTCCTTGTCGTTGTCCATGTCCACCTGTCAGACCTCCGACAACCCCACGCGGTGCTGCTGTCCCTGCAAGCATCAGAACAGCAGGAAATGATGTTGCTGCTGGCTCTCACGCAGGTGTGGACACAAGAAATACAGACATCCTAATGACCACACACTAGAAATAGGTTAGTTCAGCGAAACTAACCCAGATCAGAGAAAGTGGCTTAGGCATTTGGCAAGGCTGAAGGGAGACAGGGACGGCAGATGTGGTTTTGGGGAAGGCTGGGTGGAACCTCTCTGCTTTCACCAGGAGATATGAATTTAGGAGGAAAATAAGGTGGAAGGAACCCTCTTTTCTCCCATTAAGGTAACAAGTCATGGCACTTGTTCCAGTATTTACCAGACGTGCAGAGCGCACACTAACTGCAGGGCAGTCTGCCAGAGCCTTTACAAAGTGACACAGCACCTCCAGGGAGCCCTGCCCACAGCCCCGACTCACACTGCTTTCGGATGAATCCCTGGCTATACATCGCCTCCAAGAAGACGAAGTCACTGAAGATGGAGCGCTCCAACACGACCCCTTGTCCTGGGAGACGGAAACAAAAATCAAAAGTCAGACGAATAAAAGTCAAGGCACTGGAAACGAGCAACTTCATTTTTAGAAAGGCAAAAGTTATTTACAACACCCTTTGCATACCAAGTATTTTCAAACGCACATACGTGCTCCTCCAAGTGGGAAATCACTTTCAAAAACAAGAGCGCGTCAGGGCGCCTGGGCGGCTCAGTGGGTTAAGCACCGGCCTTCAGCACGGGTCATGATCTCAGGGTCCTGGGATCGAGCCCCACATTGGGCCCCCTGCTCGGCGGAGAGCCTGCTTCTCCCTCTCCCTCTGCCCNGGAGACGGAAACAAAAATCAAAAGTCAGACGAATAAAAGTCAAGGCACTGGAAACGAGCAACTTCATTTTTAGAAAGGCAAAAGTTATTTACAACACCCTTTGCATACCAAGTATTTTCAAACGCACATACGTGCTCC